>NW_024386982.1:1201685-1392739 GCF_900408965.1 Simochromis diagramma
GGATGCTCTAGGCCGTAGGTCGATGATCGATTTTGTAATCGTATCACCAGACCTGCGACCATATGTTCTGGACACTCGGGTAAAGAGAGGGGCTGAGCTGTCAACTGATCACCACCTGGTGGTGAGTTGGATCAGGTGGCGGGGGAGGACGCTGGACAGACCTGGTGCACCTAAACGCGTAGTGAGGGTGTGCTGGGAACGTCTAGCAGAGGCCCCAGTCCGCGAGATCTTCTACTCACACCTCCGGCAGAGCTTCAACAGCATTCCGAGGGAGACTGGGGACATTGAGTCCGAATGGACTATGTTCAGCGTCTCCATTGCCGAAGCTGCTGCATTGAGCTGCGGCCGCAAGGTGGTTGGTGCCTGCCGTGGTGGTAATCCCCGAACCAAATGGTGGACACCAGAGGTGAAGGGAGCCACCAGGCTGAAGAAGGAGGCCTATCGGGCTTGGTTAGCCTGTGGGACTCCGGAGGCAGCCGACAGGTATCGACAGGCCAAGCGGAATGCGGCTCGGGCAGTGGCTGAAGCAAAAACTCGGGTGTGGGAGGAGTTCGGAGAGGCCATGGAAAAAGACTTTCGGACTGCCTCGAAGAGATTCTGGCAAACCGTCAGGCGTCTCAGGAGGGGAAAGCGGTGCTCTACCTGCGCTGTGTATAGTGCTGGCGGAGCGCTGTTGACGTCGACTGAGAAAATTGTCGGGCGGTGGAAGGAATACTTCGAGGACCTCCTTAATCCCACTGACACGTCTTCCGAGGAGGAAGCAGAGTCTGGGGACGAGGGGTATGACCCGCCAATTTCCGGGGGCGAGGTCACTGAGGCAGTTAAACAACTCCTTGGTGGCAGAGCCCCTGGTGTTGATGAGGTCCGCCCCGAGTTCCTGAAGGCGCTGGACGTTGTAGGGCTGTCTTGGTTGACACGTCTCTGCAATGTTGCGTGGAGATCAGGGGCAGTGCCTGTGGACTGGCAGACCGGGGTGGTGGTCCCCATCTTTAAGAAGGGGGACCGGAGGGTGTGTTCCAACTACAGGGGGATCACACTCCTCAGCCTCCCTGGGAAAGTCTATGCCAGGGTGCTGGAGAGGAGAGTTCGTCCGCTAGTCGAACCTCGGATACAGGAGGAACAATGCGGTTTTCGTCCTGGTCGCGGAACACTGGACCAGCTCTTTATCCTCTCCAGGATACTTGAGGGTGCATGGGAGTTTGCCCAACCAGTCTACATGTGTTTTGTGGACCTGGAGAAGGCATTCGACCGTGTCCCTCGGGGTGTCCTGTGGGAGGTGTTGCGGGAGTATGGGGTGTCTGGCCCATTGCTACGGGCCATTCAATCCCTATACAACCGTTGCAAGAGCTTGGTTCGCATTGCCGGCAATAAGTCGGACTCGTTCCCGGTGGGTGATGGGCTCCGCCAGGGCTGCCCTTTGTCTCCGGTTCTGTTCATAATTTTTATGGACAGGATTTCTAGGCGCAGCCAAGTGGCGGAGGGCTTTCGCTTTGGTGGCCTCAGAATCTCATCTCTGATTTTTGCGGATGATGTGGTTCTGTTGGCTTCATCGGGTGAGGGCCTCCAGCTCGCACTGGAGCGGTTCGCAGCCGAGTGTGACGCAGCGGGAATGAGGATCAGCACCTCCAAATCTGAGGCCATGGTTCTCAGCCGGAAAAGGGTGGAGTGCCCACTCCGGGTCGGGGATGAGTTCCTGCCCCAAGTGGAGGAGTTCAAGTATCTCGGGGTCTTGTTCGCGAGTGATGGGAGAAGGGAGCCGGAGATCGACAGACGGATTGGGGCTGCGGCTGCAGTAATGCGGACGCTGCACCGGTCAGTCGTGGTGAAGAGGGAGCTGAGTGTAAAAGCGAAGCTCTCAATTTACCGGTCGATCTACGTCCCTACCCTCACCTATGGCCACGAGCTGTGGGTAGTGACCGAAAGAACGAGATCGCGGATACAAGCGGCAGAAATGAGCTTCCTCCGAAGGGTGGCTGGCCTCTCCCTTAGAGATAGGGTGAGAAGTTCGGCCATCCGGGAGGGGCTCAGAGTAGAGCAGCTGCTGCTCCACATCGAAAGGAGCCAGCTGAGGTGGTTCGGGCATCTGGCAAGGATGCCCCCTGGGCGCCTCCTGGGCGAGGTGTTCCAGGCATGTCCCACCGGGAGGAGGCCCCGGGGCAGACCCAGGACACGCTGGAGAGATTATATCTCTCGGCTGGCCTGGGAACGCCTTGGTATTCCCCCGGACAAGCTGGAGGAGGTGGCTGGGGAGAGGGAGGTCTGGACCTCTTTGCTTAGGCTGCTACCCCCGCGACCCAACCTCGGATAAGCGGATGAAGATGGATGGATGGATGGATACATGTCGCATATGCAATCATGAATGCAACTGTACTGAATAAGAAACGGTGGCATTTGCATTTTCAAAATATCTGAAGAGATACTGCTTGCTCATCTACAATTTCAATGAAATGAGCTGGGTTGGGAGTTAGGCTGATGGGGTCTGAATGTAGATTAATGGCCCAGATAAAAACAGAATTTTCTTCTTAAGTGTTCTGTCAGTATTATTACCCTGAATGAATCAAAAGCTGTTGACAGTTAAAATAAAACTGAATGAGTAAGGGGCAGAAACAGGGAGACAGAGCAGATGATACGGAAAGTCAAAATAATGTGGTCCTAACAACTCCTGAGACATTAATATTAAATAATTATTGCAATCATTTTAAACCAGTTTTGAAACATGATTGACTTTTCAAATATCTCTGCTTGGCAACTACAGACAATAGGATCCATTACCCATCCATTTATTAAAAAAATTATATGTCTCCTTGATTTTTATGAAAGATTTAAGGTTATACTATAGAAGAAGAATGCATCAACAATACCCAAAACCTGGCAGGTAATAGTGTGAACATGTGAGATTAGATTCTGAGATAAATTCAAAGCCAAATGTAACTATTATAAAATATAAAGAAATAAGGGATGATGAATTACTTTTGTTAGAACTTGCTGTTGTAAGCCTCGTTGTAGGAGTAAGAACAAAACCACACACACACACACACACACACACACACACACTAATCAAGAGCTGTAGAAACCAGTTGATCTTCTTTTAGTTCATTTTACATTGACCTGCTACCAGATTGGCACATTTGTTCTCATCTACAGTCTTACCCTCTGGCCTGCATCTTCCTGAATCATGTGATTGACATGTCTAAAAGTATCTGTTTGATATTGTTTGACATCCAGAGACTGACAGGAAGAAAGAATAAGAGAAAGAAAGCTGACACTTATGCTCATTTGTGTGAGTAATATGTCTGCTATGTTATTATTACTAAACACAGAGCAAACAGATCACACAGACTGTTTACAGCTGCCAGTGCAAGGATGGCCACTTCCCCCGTGCGTGAAATGAATAAATGAATAAAGTTAGTCCAGTTACTGCACTTAAGACAACCATGTCTACCTACACAGAAATCTTTGTTTAGTTTTGCATGAACAACATGGTTGTCACTACCCAGAATGCACTGCGATTCCTGAGATCTATTTGTGGGAGCAATAAGAGTGTCCGCTAATCAGAGGGAAGTTGTCCTGAAGGGAGGGTGGATGAGCTGAGATGCTAAAAAACAAACAAACTGGGAGCCTGTCTCAGATTGTGGATGAAATAAGGTCTACATAGCATAAAAAGGATTACTTTCACCTTGGAATCATTCAAAGCTTTTCAAGACTTTAAAAATAAGAATCTGAAAATGAGCATAATAACTCTCAAAAAAACACTTTAAAAATATATTCTGTCTTTGTGAGGAGCAGCGAGATCCAGAGGTGGAATAAAACTTCAGCACTGATGTTATGTTTAATGAGCCCTTATCCAGTCATTAAAGGCCATTGAATACCTCAGGTGGTCCGAGTAAAACATTCTCTTGGAGTGGATGTCCAATAGCTGCCTCGGGGGATCATTTCAGAAACAGACACAGAACGTAAAGGTCTTGAGGGTCACAAAATTTCACCTGATTTAACTATGAAAAAAAGATTCGTATTTGCTTGTGAACTGGATAAGTTCCTCTGTATAATTTTAGCTAATGTTTCCATTTTGGAATAATTTCACTCGAAACACTAAGCAGAAAGCTCGGAGCACAAGTCATCCATAAATTATCAATAAGTTAAGATTCAAAGTATCTTTTTGTCTTTTTGTTTAAAGTGTTCAGAGGCTTTCTGTACATGACATGTTGGAAGGTAGTCAAGCCACTCTGCTACATCAGGAATCTAGCAGGAACTATAACTTATTTGCTGTAAACCCAAAAAAGTTGGCCAAACTAAAATAAAATTAGCAAAAGTACAAGGATTACAAGATTACAGAAATGTTGTATAGCACTTTAAATTTGATTACTTTAGACAATGTCATTAAAATTCAAATTCTGCTATTACTTTTTTTTATTGATATTCAAAGATAATTACTCTGAGATCATTTTTGTCTTGCTGTTATGGAGAGGAAATATCACACATGCTTACTTTGATGTTTGCCAGAGGACCTAATTATTAATTTGTGCAATAACTCAAAAGACATGAGATCGAAATTTCAAGCAAAATGCCTTAAAAAAGAAATATTACATACAAACAGGCACTTAAAGATAACATCTAGTCGGAATTTATTGTTTATTCTTGTTAACAAAACCATACATGGGAGAATGTGTAAAGTTCATACAGTAGGGTCCTGCCGAGGTTCAAACACTTGCAGGTTCATTTCGTTTCTGTGATACATTTGCAAAAGAAAAAGTGGACATGAGTCATCTGTGTATAATGAAGGTTCCATGCCTGAAAACACACACAGTTGAGGCAGGATGGTGACTGTAGTGCTGTGCTTGAGCAAAAAGAACATCCTTCTTCTGTCTACAACAGTAGTAACAGTATAGGGCTGTGCGATATGACCAAAATCTCATATCCCAATATAAGAATTTTATCGTCCCAATAATGATATAAATCACAAAAATGCAACATTTTCTGTAAATGCTGTGAATCTCGGGCAGCTCGACTTGCGGGAAGTGTTTCCAGCTGGGCGTCGTGTAGCTGGAATCGAGTGTTTTAACCGATGCATGAAACTATACATTTTTAGACATAAGTTGTAAAGGCCGCCGTTTTCTTTGTGAGTATTTATTACACCACGTGCTGCCGGGAAAAGCCTGTTCTAACGTTTGAGTCTAAGGTTAATTTTTTAGCACCTGGCGGCTCTTTTTTACTTCTCATTCGTAAATAATCGGCTCTTTCACGTGATTCAGTTTATTTTGAAAAGTCTCAACAGGATCTTGAGCTTTATTTTGAAAGGTTTATGTGGAACATAAACAAGCAGACACGCGATGCTGTTACCGTCGTTGTTGCTAACTACAACGCATAAAAACAGGCGCTTGTCTGTCTGTAGTGTGGTTATATAAAATATAAGAGAAAGAGAGAACTTTAAGAAATTAATATAACCACTACAGTGACCATCAAAACGATGAAAAAATATTGCCGTCTAGAGTTTATTTTGCGACACCACGAAACAAACAATAGCGTAAAATGAAACGATAGACGTTTTTATATCGTCATCCGTTATATATCGTTATATCGAACAGCCCTATAACAGTATGTTAGTCTCTGCTTGAGAATCTTGCAGAATCGCTTCATTTGTTTTCCTTAAGCACCTGGGCAACTCAGGGCTGCAGGGGGCTGAAGCCTATCACAGCGAACACAGAGGTGAAACCGGCTCCTTGGACAAGTTTCCAGTGCATTACAGGGATTTCACACAGATACAGACACAGAAAATTCACATCTACAGCCAATTTAGAACAGCTAGTAGTGGGAGGACACCGATGCAGGCAGAGGTACAACATAAAAAGTCCTCACAGAAAGGACCCAGGAGGGTTCAAAACCAGAACCTTCATGTTGGTGAGTCAGTGAAAAAAGCATAACGAAACCAAAGTGATTCTATTTTTCTGATTATTTTCTGATTCCAGTGCCATGCTGTGGACAACACCACATGACAAAGTGTTAGCTGCTCACACTTTGTTCATCGCAGAAAGGAGATCCACCGGACAACAGCAGGAATCCTGCTTTCACTATGTCTGGCTCACACTCATTAAATGTATCTCATTAACTGTAAACCATACCTCACAACCATTGTGACATATGGTTACATGTAAACCATTTCTCAAAACAAGCTGAACCCTATTATGTTTTTCAGCTGGACCAAATGCACTCGTCAAATGCACTCAAATCCTTTTTCTTGCTCATTTTTTTGCTTCTAAAACAACAAAATGTTCACTTGCTGCCTAATATATCCCACTCACTAATAGATGCAATGATGAAGAGATAGTCAATGTTGTTCACTTCACTTCAAATGTCATAAAGTTATGCATGGTCAGCATCAATCATTATTAACACTAGCACCCCCAGGCTTCTACCTTTCTACCTATAAAACCCGGAGAGCAGCCAAATGGCTTTTAGCTAAGCTTTAGCTTCAGCCAAGTGGAAGCTAAATTTTCTAGTCATTCATATGTAAATTGGGTCGTTATCTGGGAATTCTGGAGGGAGGGGAGTGGGGGTGTGTGATTGAGGGCCATCTAAGTTTGCCATCTTAGGGAGAAATCAACACACATGGGTATATGTCCTTTGTTGCTAAGATTTATTGATAAAAACAGTACAAAAAACCAACCATTTGTACACATATTTACAAATGATAATAAAAAGTGAGTGAGTACAAACAATTCAACATTTTCAGCAATCACTCACAATCCTGGCACTGCCATGGTATCTGTAGTCTGCATTTACCACATGTGTATCTTTTGCAGTGAACACATCGCACAGTGGCATGATTGTTCTTGCAGTTGTGTTTGACCTGACACGAGGCTCTTTTTCCAGGGCTAGATGTGGAGGGTTGTGTCCGAAGCAACTGTTCTTTTCTTGCCTTCTTCCCAGCTACATGAGAGCGAGCCAACTCTGTTGCAAGCGCCACCAGGAAGTCCACCCGTCTTTCCTTCGTCCCGGTGCATGCTTGATACAGCACATGTGCTGTCCGTCCGCAAAGGAACACGGCGCTGGCCAGTCGCCGTGTTTTATAACATGATTGACATGGCAGCACTGAATGCACATGTGCTGTATTCAAGACATCACATATTTGCAAAAGTGCTCTAATGTTTTCGGAGATGCCTGTTATATAAATGTATTTTGCCCAAAATTCCAGAATCTCAGGTGAAACGTCACAAAATTTTGACAACCACCAAACATTTAAAACAGTAAATGAGAGCAGGTACACGGCTTCTGCACAAAGACGTAAACACACAGCGCGGACCCGCGGATCAGAATCAGTGAGACGTCGCCTTTCTCACCCGACGGCAGGGACACGGTCGGGGCTGAAAGCCGACAGCTCGCTGATTCTGATGTTTTGGCGGGTCCGCGCTTTGTGTTTACGCCCTTTTTGCGTTGATTCTAAAGCTGTTTCTCTCCAAACAATATTGACCGAACCAGCAGCAAAAGAAGATCGAAACTAAGCTTCACATAAACATCGTCAAGGACTCCCTCTTACTTTTGCTGTTTTGCTTCCACCACAATAAAATCACACTTCATGCACAGCTCTCTCTCTCTTTCTCAGTGTACTTCAAGAACAGTTTCCCATCTATCCCTGAAATCTGTTTTCTGCATTATTCGCTTATTTACAGTGCTGTCGGCCGATGTTTTTTTCCCTTTTACTTACTTCCGAAAAGAAAACCTAATTTCTGCCGTTCAATAGACTTCTGAACAAATTTAAACTTTTTAAAATTATACAAAATAGAAAACCGCTGTAACTTCAGAGGTGATGTTCATAAGCTGATTAATGGTTTTCTTTCGTTTTTGATGTACTGCAGAATATTTTTATAAAATCCCAGCCCAGGAAAATCACCTTCATGTTTTTCTGTGTTTTATCTTCAGCTACTTTGACACAAAGGCATCTCCTGTGATGCTCACACCTTTGATAAAGTCTGGAAAGTGTCAGCTTCCTTTTTATAGATACAAAAATATGTTAATGTACTGATCTGAATTATAATATTTCTGACTGTCTGAGGCAAAATTTCCCAGATTCAAATCGAATTGAATCGAATCGAATTGAGCCAGGTGCTCTGGTTGCATCTTGTTCACATTTCCACTCTGAAAGGTACCCATTTGTATGGATTACATAAGTCAAAAGAAAAAAATATATGTAATTTTTTGCCATTTGTCTGGTATGTTCCTAACTTATTTCCTGTCACTACCTGGTTTTTCCCCTAGAAGTGACTTTTCCTCAACTTGATGGGATGCATCTTCCTGCACTACCATATCACCTGACGATTGCTCTGCTCTTGCTGAGGTTATGGTGGATTCCAAGATGATAGCATCTGGTACCTCTACCCCCGCAGGACAGATTCCAGGTATCACTGTTGCTACAGGATGGGACCTGTGACCTTGCTACAGTACTACGAGTCTGCCTAGCCTGACTTTCTGCTAGGTCAAATTTGACTGCTTTAGCTGGCACTGTGTCTGACATATGATCATTTAAACAGAAGGTGTGTGTGTAAATGGAGCGGTATGCTTTCTTGGAAGATTGCGGGGTCAGAGATGAAAGTGGTTCTGAGGAAGGCCTCGCTCTGTAAGGGGCAAACAGTCTTGACACTTCAGCTTTAAAAAGGGAAAAGCAATATTAAAAAAAAACAATTCTAAAAGCTTAGATTAATTGCTATTTCATTTGCAAACATTATACCCACTTACAAAATCACTACATTGAACTAAAATTGCTTTCTTTTCGTTCACATAGATTACTCGTCTTCCATATTAGCAGAGACGATAAGACACTTTAAAACAGTCATGATTAACTATTACCTACAACAATGTAACTGTAAATAGTGACACGGACATCAACCAAGAAGACGATTATTTTTTCTTACCCTAATTTATTGAATTCTTTGCTATGATAAAAACAGTATTAAAAAAAAAATCTGTGACTAAACTGATTAAAAAACTAATTTTTGGCAGACAAACAGACTACCCAAGCAGTAATAACATATCGTTACTTACCCTGAACAGCGTTTCGTGGAGTGGAGCTAGCTGTGATAGCGTTAGCATTTGCTAACGTTAACACCTTGCTGTTTTGATGAGAACTTGGACCAGGGACCACTTCATCTCCAGTACGCTGCTGCAATACTCTCTCAGACTGAGGTGAAGACGTACAATCTAAGCGGTTAGCAACTTCTCTGAGTAACTAAGAAACGGACTTGTCTCCTGCAGCCATGCCCTTCACAAGCATTGATCCACCTGTAATGTTATTCGCGCCCAGTGTTTTACATTTGTTGGTGCCTTAACTTTATTTCGAGCTGCATACTGCCGCCGTCTGCGTAGGAGACGCACTGCACCATTAGACCTAAATTGACACTTTTTTTCTTTTTTTTTTGTTACATTTGAACAATTGAACAACAAATATACATAGTGGTGTAGTTATAGAAAGGGTATGAAAAATATCACAGCTTGCAGTATCTTTTACAAGTCATGTATACAAATACAAGTACATAAACAAAAAGGTATACTTTAGGAGAAAACAAACAAACAAAATAACCGATTAAAAAAGAAAGAGGTGCTCAAGGTATAAATAAACAACATATAAATCAAGTGAAACTATACATTCGACACAGCTCGTGTGTTTTACATGCTTTGGAGTTAGTGCTGTTCTTTAGATTCTCTAGATAATTGGAAAACAGGGCTTTAAAAGCAAATATGTTTGGATGCTGTTGAGAAAATTTTGTACAATGTATGTGAAATTTGGCAAAAATAATCAGAAGATTGATTTTTTTTTTCCCCTGGATTTATTTTATCAGTATGTGAGAGGCCAAATAAAATGTTGAAACTTCAGTTTACATGAGGAATCAATTTTGGTGTTTATAAAATTATTTGGATCAATCCAAAACATACGTGTATACGTGCATTCCCAAAATAGATGAAATATTGTTTCCTCTGCATTGCTGCAAAAAGTACAAAGAGTATCAATATTTTTCTTAAATTTAACCAGATATGTCTTTACCGGATAACATCTATGGATCAACTTAAGAGTAACTTGTCTTACCTTATTAGTCATAATAAATTTCCTTGATAGAATCCAAGTGTTTTTCCAGTCTACATCATTGTAAATATTGTTCCAATAGAATACAGCTGCAGGTTTGGAAACAATATCTCTTTGAATAATTTGTCTAATACCTTGATTTGTGGCTTTCATAAGACATCAATCAGATCAAAGGTTATCAGATTGAGGAGGTTTACAACATTAGGAATTGCTGCGGTGCTTCAGTGCAACATACTGTCATAAAAATATAAAAATAAGAATAAGAATTAAAAGTGCTAAGTGGATAGATATATACATGATATATACATGAGTGCAGGTGGTGATCAGTGCCAAGCATGGAATGATGCAGTGAACACAGCGTAGGGTCATGTGTTAGTGGTGGGAACAGTCATATGGTTATTGTTCATGTGTCCGACAGCAGAGGGGAAGAAACTGTTCTTATGGCGAGAGGTTCTGGTGCGAATGGACCGGAGCCTCCTGCCTGAGGGGAGCAGGTCAAACAGATGTTACCGATGTATATGCTAGCGGGATTTAGTTCTGGAATAATACAATTTCTACCTTTAGGAGCAGACACCAATAACCTTCTCACCCCATCAGGTATTGCATCAAAAACTACAGCATATTCTTTTGGAGTGACAGGAAAATCATAAACAGACAAAAATTATAAGAAAATAATTGACCATTATCATTCAGTAATTGACTCACAAGTAAAATTTTTCTATCAACCCATTTCTGAATATATAATGATTTGTTCTTAAATTTAATATCCTGATTGTTCCAAATGAGATATTTATGGGGCTAAAAGTTGTGAGAGTATATAATTAACCAAGATGATAAGAGTTGACTATGAAAGTTGGAGAGTTTAATCGGTAATTTGGAGATATTGTAATTACATCTTAGCAGAAGGTGCATTCCTCCAAGTGAGTTAAAGATATGATCGGTAATAAAATTCCAAAATGAATTGGGATTTTTTTTAAAGAGTTTGATCCATTTGATTTTAAAAGACACATTTAGGGAAGTGAAATCTAAAGAGTTTAGGCCACCAGAACACAACTTGTTTATCATTACTTTTTTTTTAATATAATGTATTCTCTTTTTCCAAATGAAGATAAATAATATTTTATCAATTTTTGTGCATAATTCATTTGAAACATCAAGTGCCATAGCTGCATAAATAAGTCTGGAGAGGCCTTCAACTTTGGCTACCAAGGATCTTCCAGTAATGGATAAATCTCTTTGAAGCCAAACATTAAATCTTTGTTGTATTGCAGTTATGAGAAGGTTGAAATTTTCAGATAATCTAGCATCTTGGTCTTTTTAAATGATAATACCAAGATATTTAACCTTACTTTTAACAGGAACACCTGATATAATAGTATCTGTGCAGAATTTAACAGGGAGAAGTTCACATTTTGGAATGTTGAGTTTAAGACCAGAGGTTATTAAGAAATTATTGACAACTTTGAGAGCTTCATCAACTTGATACTTATCCTTTAAAAAAAAGTGTGGTGTCATCCGCTAGTTGAGTAATAGATAATGTTCTGCCAGCAACAGAGAAACCCATTACACTGCTGTTTTTAAAATGAATAGAGAGTAACTGCATAGGAAGAAGGAAAAGAAATTGGGCAACCTTGACGGATCCCACAGTCCCACCATATGGGAGTTTGATTGAGGTATTTGCATCTGCATAAAAAGTTTGAATTGATTTTTTTAAACATACCTCCAAAACCAAAAATATCAAGTGTTCTGAACATGAATACGTGTTCAATGGAGTCGAAAACGTTATAAAAATCAAAAAAAAAAAAGAAGAATGAAACTATTATCTGTGATTAAACCTGAATGATCCAAAATATCAATTACCAGTCTTATATTGTTAGTTACGTGTCTGCCAGTCATAAAACCAGACTGTTTCATCAACAATATCATTAAGTGCACATTTTAATTTTTTAGCCAAACACATAGCAGTTATTTTATATTCATTATTCAGCAGTGAAATAGGTCTCCAATTTTCTATCAAAAGGGTGTCTTTTTGAGATTTAGGAATCAAAGTAATTAGTCCCTGAGTCAAGGAAGGAGGGAGCTTTTCATTAGCAATCCTTTCAATATATACTTTGTGTGTGATAAGTCCTTTGAAAATCATTTGTATAATTTGTAAAATTCAGAAGTCAACCCATCATTCCCTGGACTCTTATTAAGTTTCATTTTATTAATAGCACCTTCAATATCTAGTGTTGTGATGGAGGCATCACACATAGCTTTATTATTGTCACTAATTGTTTTAATATTACCTAAGGAATTATAGAATTTTTCCATGGCTTCTGTAGAAAAATTAGACTTATATAAATTTTTTTATAAAAAAGTTCACAAGTCTTGGAAATCACTTGAGGGTCTTGTGTGATGACCCCATCTGAACAAAGTTTAGTCATGCTGCCAAATGTATTGTGATGTTTTTCTAATTTGAAAAGATAAGTTTTGTTCTCCCTCTTCAAGCCATTTCCTTCTTGACCGCACAAAGGCACCTTTTGCCTTGTAAATATATATATGTTATCTAATTTTAATTGTAGAATTTGAAGTCTGTTCTGGTTATCTTCAGATAAATTATCAGGTGATCTAGGCAAAGCGATAATTTCAGAAATTATTTCTGACTCTTCTTTTTTTCTATTTTTAACTATTTCAGCTCCTCTTTTCATTAAAAGGGACCTAAATTCAAATTTCATGAACTCACAATTTTTACAAAAAACATTCTCAACACATGCCTTATATGTTTTAATTTCCTTTACCAAAAAATCATTCAGTAGAAGAGAATTATTTAATTTCCAATATGAATTCACTCTTAGACAGATTACTGGCATACAAACATATCTCCAAAAAATTGTTTTATGATCTGTCAAGGGTGTTTTTGATTTTTGATGTAGAAACATATTCGGATAAAGGATCAGAAATTAACCAATAATCAATACGATACTGTAATGAACCTGATCAATTTTTCCATGAAAATTCCTTAATTGTTGGATTTTTGAATCTCCAGATATCAATTAGGTCTCTTTCATTTATAAAATCCAACATATAATTACTACTTTCCTGACTTTTACTTGGCCATCTATCTATCATGTTATTGAGTGAATGATTCCAGTCTCCTCCTAATATAATCTTTAGATTAGCAAATTTACTTATTAAAGACTCAATTTTTTCATTTACTACAAGTATTAGGTCAATATTCTCTTGTTTGTTATTATAGACGTAAATGTTTCCCAGTAAGAGGGTCTGATCATTAAAAAAAATAACCAGCAAAATAAAATGTCCTTTTGGATCAGTTTCTGAAGATATAATTTTTCCATTAAATTTATGCTTCTAAATCAGAGTTCCCCCTGAATGGTTTGTGCCATGAGACATCCATAAATCTTCGCCCCATTGGGATTTCCAGAAGTTAGCATCCTTAGGTTCAGAATGGGATTCTTGTAAGAGACAAAAGTCAGTATTCAAACTTTTAGCACATAAAAACAGAGCTTTCCTTTTGGTATTGTCCCTTAGGCCTCGAGCATTGAAAGAAATAAAGGATAAAGATGAAATTTTGAAAAGTAAATTAACTTTTTACCCTGAGAAGAGTGTGTAAGCTTCCTTGTCTTCAGGTAGTCAGATCGCTTCACTGCCTTCCAGATGATGTCTTGAAAGTGTCTCATGGTAAATTGCAAGATTATGGCGCGGTGCAGTGGCGCAGAAGAGGACTCACATCGTTGACCGATCCTGTGGACTGAATCAAGTACCTCCGGGAACTTTTCACGGTGGTCAGGATCCATGTTTTGGCAAATTTCAATAACCCTTACTGCATACATTTTTTCCTTCTTCTTCAGGTAGCCTATGAAGTCGCGGCTTCCATCTTTGTTTCCGAGACAACTCCAACACCTTGTTTTCCAGTGTTTGAATGTTCTCTTCTGCTTTATCCACCCTTACTTCAGTACGAGACACTTTTCCTTTTAGCTCCCTGAGATCTTCTGAGATAAAGTTAATAGTAACCTTCAGGTCGCTAATACTCTTCTCGATGTTAGCTCCTTGCTCTTCGATAGCCATCTTGAGCATCGTCATAATGCTTTCCGCCGTGTCAGTTTCCATCACTCTTTTCTTACCAGAAGGTTTTGACGGGGAGGAAGTAGGAGTGATAAGAGCTCTCTTATTTGAGCCCAGGTTTTTTGCCATATAGGGCATGAAGTGCCCGATAACACTTTATGTGGTCCTAAACTTTTGGAAGGAAGAACCATACTTAAAAGCAGCTCAAAAGAAAAATGACAGTATAGAGACAGATTGCGTCCGGATGCAAATAGTGTGCATTGGAAATGTGGACCCGTATGAATTACGGTAGAAACCCTGAAGATCAACCGCTATTGACTTAGCCTGATATATTTTCCTACCTTGTCTGTGGAGTCAGCGCATACACGGCGTGCCAATTTCTAGATTTTTTTTTCCAATATATTTCACAATATCATTCTCACAGTACATGTCTGTGTCTTATTTATTCACATAGTTATTTATTTCATCATGTCCTATTTATTTATTTAATTTTGAACACTTTGGAGTTCTGTACCTTAGTGGGCGGCCAGTAGCTTTACAGTGGGGGCGCTACGACTTTTCTAAGCTACGCTAACAGAAGTGCTGCTGCTTTGCCTTTCCCCGTCTGTTTCCATTTGCGAGGGTTCTTTTTCTTTGCTGCTGCCAGCCAGTGGACAGTGGCATGGACAGCGGTTACATACATACCGGCTACATACATACCGGCTACGGGAGTTGGCTGGCGTGCATGTTGACTGACTTAATTATTAAATTAGAGTAGTCGGGCGGACGGCAATTTCCAATAATACGGTGACTCCGTCTGCTCCAAATTTAAGGTTTTATTTAGTTTGTATGTCTGGCTCTCTGTTGTTTTGATTTGTAATTTGGTTTTTGTTACACCACTGGTAGGAGGCCCTTTTTCTAGCTGTGGATCATCAATGTGTTCCTGCAGTTGGGCTAACCCCAGCGTGTGCATATTAGTTTTTTTGAAATATATTACAATTTTCTTTGTTTCTTTTATTCATGACGTGGAGGAGACTGGGGTGCCTTGGTGATGGTATCCTTTGAGTATTACACACCTGTATTTTTAGTTCATTAGTGTGAGGGTGTGACAGTGTGCTGCACTTGTGCATTGGTGAGTTTTCCTTTTCTTGAATTGTTTCTGTGTGTGGCATCCCATATTTATATATTGATATGTATGCTTGTGCTTTTATATGCCGTTTTAAATAATTATTAATAGAGATGGCACGATACCACTTTTTTATGTCCGATACCGATACCGATATCATAAATTTGGATATCTGCCGATACCGATATGAATCCGATATAGTGTTTTTTAATCAACAAAACTGTTTTTTAAAATATCTTGCTGCATTTTGCAAGTCTGCAAGTTCATACTCAAGTTTAAAACAACAACTACACTAAAGCTATTCTGTTTACTGTATACAAAAACAAATATTCATAGTTCAGCAATACTGATCATCTAATAAACTTAGACCTACACCATCCTCCCTATTCTGGTAGTTTAAAGAGTACTAGCGTAAATATTAAGCAACCTAACTAATAGGGTTCCAACTCCCAGCAACAACAAAAATAAATAATAAAAAATAGGGACCACCCCTCACGCTCCACCTCATGATGCTTAATCGACCGTAATCAACCTTAATTTGATGCAGTGTGAAAAAAAATGCACAGAAATCAATTATTTTTCAAGAAATATTAAATAGATTCAACATCTTTCTTCAACAAAATTGCAGACTGCACAGATGGTACCTTCCCAAAGGAAAAAGTACTATAGCTTACTAGGGTATATATATTAGACTTAATAGTCACTATATACAGTAATTGACTTCTATTCATTTTACATCAAATTAAAACTTTGGGTGTCAGATAATTATTTATTAAAAGCTAGACATTTTAAATGAGAATAAGAAAGAAAAGTATGTCTTTGTGCCCCCTTTTCCCAGTTAATGCCCTATCGGCCCCCCTGGCTAAACTTTGCTAGATCCGCCCCTGCACAGTTACCAGCCGTCAGCTACGTAGAAAACGATCCTGGTGTAGAAAGTAATATTAAATAAATTGTAACAACAGCTTATCAAGCTTAAACGTGCTTCTGTTGTTCAGCCGCTGGTTTCCTCTTTCTGGCGCAAAGTGGACCAAAAACAAACAAGAGAGACTCGCGACAGAAAAGCCGATCAGCTGATCATTAGCAGTTTCACGATTGAAGTAGCAGCCGGAGAGCGAGAGGCAGTCGCTCGTTAAGCTTAACGCAGGAATGCTTTACAAACATTCAGAGATGGACTTACACACTTGCTTTACTTCTCTCGGGGATAACTTTGTCGGAGATGAAATGCCAGGTTGCTAGCGAAGCTCCAAATGCTATCCAGACCACCGACAGGTCCCGCATGCCACAGCCGCTCTATCACGTGATGCATACTGCTCCGACGTGCTAACATTCTGAGGTGAGTTACGGCGTGTTGCAAGTTTTGTGAGGTGCTTTCGTGATATTTAATGGATCGGATTACATTTTTTATTTTTCTCCGATATCCGATCCAGTAATTTAGGTCAGTATCGGACCGATACCGATACGTAATATCGGATCGGTCCATCTCTAATTATTAATAAATTGTCAGTCTGTTTTATTATTGAACCACATCTCTGTACTGAGTATAACGAACCTAAGTGCCTTCTTGGTGATTAGTATCATCTCGAACTAGTAATCTCTGGGTGAAATTCCCAGGGTGGCGTTGTCGGGTTTTATTCAAATTGTGAAGAGTCTCCATTCTTCCCCACCTTATGCTGCCACATACTGTAGCATTGTCCTGTTGAAAAACCCAGTCGTTACCACACAGACGAATGCCTTCAGTCATGAGGGATGCTCTCTGCAATATCTGGACATAGCCAGCGGCTGTTTGACGCCCCGACACCTCCTGAAGCGCCATTGTTCCACTGAAGGAAAAAGCACCCCAGAGAATTATGGCGCCCCCTCCACTGTGGTGCGTAGAAAGCATCTCAGGTGGGATCTGCTTGTCATGACAGTAACGTTGGAAACCATCAGGACCATCAAGGTTAAATTTTTCTCATCAGAGAATAAAACTTTCTACCACCTTTCAGTGTCCCATGTTTGATGCTCTCTTGCAAAGTCCAAACAGTCGTTTGGACAGACCTTTTTCATTTTTGAAGCCCTTCAGTCTCAGATGCCGTCTGATGGTTGCGGTCTGCACCAGTAATGGCCTTAATTTGGGTCAAGGATTGTCCAGTGTCTTGACAGACAGCCAATTGGATCCACCGGCTCAGTGCCTGTGAAATTATTTTGGGTCTTCCACTTGACTTTTTTGTTCCATAGCCCTCAGGATCATTTAAAAAATTCCAAATGACTGTCTTACTGCATCCCGCCTCAGCAGCAATGGTGCACTGAGAGAGACCCTGCTTATGGAGTTCAACTGGGTTTTTTTTTTAGGTTTTTTTTTTGCCATGTTTCAAGTGGTCTTAAACTTTTGATCGGGACTGTATTTCAGCTGTGTGGCTATTACTCATTTGTATATCTATTTATATGCTAGCAAATATATATTAGCATGTGTTTGCTAACTTGCTATAAGGAATAATGCTAGTTCACTGAAGGTTATGTTAAATTTAATCAACTTTAAGATTCATGTTGTTGCTGGTTGTCATTAAAACTCAGTCTCAACTAATATATTATGTATGCTCAGTGAATGAGAAGACAATGATCTGTTTAGTGCTTATTTAGTTTTACAAAAAAAGAGAAAGGAGAGACAAAGAGGACAATGGATAAAATATAGTATAGAAAACTCAAAGTAACATGCCATTGTAAAGTGAAGATACCAGAGTAAAGAAGAATCTGAGTTGAAACCATTCTCTTCTCATTCTGTTCATTGTCTGTCTAACTGGATAATTTAAGTCAGGTCCACATCTAGTTAGGACAGAACACTATCTCTTCCCCATCATTTTAAATACCTTTGATATGCAGAGGAAATAATTATAGCATGTTGCTTAGAAACTGAGATATTTTAAAACACCTCCTCTTGTGAAACTTTTCGATGCCTTCTATGTAAAGTCAGGTAAAAATATAACTTAAAACAATGCCCAGGAGATATCTCCTTATAATTTATCTCACTTCTGTTATATTATTTGTAATTCTAGGCAAACTTTTCTTTACTTCAGAGAACAAGAAATCCTTTCCATTCAGTGCCTGTATAAAAAACAAGTTGGTTCATCTTGTTTTCCATTTTCTTTGTAGTAAATTAACTGTTCTTGCAGCATCCTTTAGTGTTTTTCACCCCAGCAGCATTGTTGTTATTCTAGACACTATCTCTTTACTGTAACATGGAGAAAATCTGTGTGCAGATGAAATAATCCTGGTGTCCTTGTAATATTTCATTTGGGATATTATTTAAAGGATTTGGTTAGTTGTAACCATGCAGAATCCTAGTCAAAAATTCTCTCATTCAGAAGAGAATACAAAAATATTGCTCATTTATTACAGGTGAAATTTTATTAAAGAATTAAATAAATGTTTTACAAGTATGTGGGGCGAGTCGAAAACAATTGAATAAATGAATAAGGAGGATCTTTTTGTTTTCTGCTTATTTGATGTAAAACTAACCAATGAGTCATTCAAGCATATTAAAAGTCACCCACCTCAAGGATAGACCACTGTTGTGTCTATATTTATCACAAATTGTAGACATAAATGAAATTAAAATGTATTGCACTGGAAGTAAGTAAACCACTGAGGATGAGAAACAGGGCTGGGCCTCTAAATTGCACCATAGAAGGTCCATAGATGTGAACCAAAATGAGATTTTGTGGATATGCGCTGCCCAATAATACAATAGGAAGTGACAATCCACTGCTGAATTTGCATCTCTGAAGTGTGGATTTGCAAATCCACACTTCAAACACTTGAACTCAGGACCTTCTTGCTGTGTGGCAACAGTGCTAACCACCGTGCCACCCCCTTTTAATATCTCAAGCAATTCAAAATAATGCATGTATATGGATCTCTTTTGATCAGATAACAGCAGTCTGCAGAGCACTTAGCTGTAGCCAACTTCCAGAAAGAGAGTGACCCTAACTTAGCATTACATAGCATTATATATACAAAATTGTGCTCCTATCTAATTGGTCAAAACTGTTGGGGAGAGGCCTTGGTTTAGACTTGGCGTATCCTCACTGGCCCACAGGCTGGTTCCAGCCTGTCTTTCCTGTTTCTGTATAATGACAATGTATGTAATGTGACATAATGTGACATTACCAATAGGTTTGATGTGTCACATGGCCCTCTTCCTATTGAAAAAACAAAAGTTGTATCCAAGATGCCCGACTTCTAAATGGCCACCATGGTCACCAACCATCTTGAGGATTTTGCCCCCTCACATATACTAATGTGCCAAAAACAGGACTTTAATATCACCAACCATTCCCATGTTATTACGGTGTATCCATATAAATGGCCCACCCTGTAGATCAATGTGTTATTGCCAGAAGGTTTCCAGGAGACTGCATGTTGCCATCTGTATTAGGGGGCAGGGACAGCTTTTATTTTATTTACTTTTATTTTACTTTCATTTTTGACAACCTCTATGTGGTTAGATTTTTGAGAAATTGAATCAAAATAATCATTGTCAACATCCATATAAACAAACCTGTCATGAGCAGAGCATTTGAGCAGAGCCAGTGGGTTCATCAGGTACATTTTAGATTTTAGATGTTGAGAAGTTCCTACTGGCAGAGGATGGCAGCACTCTAGTACAACATTAATTAAACCATCATATGCATGTGTAAGAGAAATTGCTCATAAAAGTAATTAAAAATGCAAAGGTCTAATTAGTGGCATTTAGCTATACTATAAAAGAATGTGTCTGTGTGTGTGCATGTTTGCTGTGTGGCTGTCTCTTTGTTCTCTCACCTGCCTAGGCAGAGACAAAGATCATTCATGAGGAAGTAGCCTGAATTCTCCTCTCCATCAGTCCTTTTAGGGTATGTATGACAAATTTGGGAAATGGTGCCAGGCTAGCAAAAATAATGATTAAGTAACTAATATGAAGTGCATAGCATGGCAAAACTAATGATCCAAAGTCATTGCAAGTGATCTTTGATCGAAAGGCATCAGCTGTATATACCCTGTGATGTAGTCAGTCAGTCAGACTTCTGTTGCAGGGTTGTTCATTACTGCAGGTTTGCCGTGATAGCTAGAAGGAGCTTTTTCGATGCCGTCCTTCCTCAGTTCCAGGTTTAAGGACAAGCGTGGCTTCTTGGAGTATTAACACTCTGTGCTAACTTGCAAAAAACCTTTTCACTTGGTTAGTCATATTATTAAACTCGTTAGTAATGTTTTACAGGCTCTCACATGATGTGAGAGTAGAAATGGAACACTAGGCAGTTGTGTTTTTATTCACCTGAAGTGGGTATTGTCACTTCGGTGTGGGGTCATTGTACTTGTCATTAAAATGAAAATAGAAGTTGTACTCCTATGTGGTACTTTAAAATAAATAAACACACACTGACATCTGATATAACATATAATATACATAAAATGTATGAGGTATCATCAAGTGCCTGATGAAGGTGGCAGATAAAGGTAAGGTAAAACCATTATGGAGCTGTCTTTGTTGAGAGAGAATACTGCATTTCGGGGGGGGGGGGGGGAGCTCTTACTGAGTCTGGTAGTTCTTTATGGATTGATAATGTCTAGCAGAAGGAAGCAGTTCAAACAGATGGTGACCTGAGTGAGAGCAGTCTTTGATGGTGTCCTGGGCTCTGGAGAGAATGTGGCTGTTCACAAAGTCTGTGAGGGAAGCAAGAGAAGAGTTGATTATTTCTTCTGCGGTGGACAAATTTCGGTGTTAGAGAACTGACCTTAATCTGTACTGGTATTGCTGTGTTAATAACACAGGCACAAAATATTTAGTAATTGTGAAATTACTAAATACCAATAATCTCACAGACCAACAGGCCTATTTACATAAGACCAGATTCTAGCAGTATAGCAGTAGAAGGCTAACCAATTCATCTAAAACAAGTACGTTTCTCTTCCACACATTTGTATGACCATTGTGTCTGTTATGATACATCCAATAGCTAATCAGTGTCAAAGAGGCCAAGTGGAAATGAGTCTAAATTCTAATGTAGAATTAAATTCTAGTAAAAATAACTAACAGCCACAACAGCGTGCAGGAAAATTTGTTCCAGTACACTGAAAAAGGACTGCAAGGGGAAAAAATAACAAGCTGCAAGAAAAGTCTTGCTCTTGTTCCTAGTTTGTATGATGGAAGTGTTGCACTGTCAGTAAGAGGGTTAGGGAAGAAGGGGATAAAGGCAACTTTAAGCTTATTAAAACACGAAGGTGTTGAATAGCCAGATTATAAGCACTCCTCCCTAATTTCACAAGCAATGCTGCAAACCACTTTTAAGCCTCTATCATCATCCAGCAGGCCACTGTTTTATTTGCATTATCTTTTTCACTTTTCACTTCTTTTTCAACTGCAGGCAGAGATGAGAGCAGCTGTTCTTGACAGGGACAAATAATTGCAGCAAACTTTTTTTTAATTTCTTATATCTCTTGTAAAGTCTTGGTGTAAGACAAGGGAGCTGCAGCTTGGTGTGATCTATCACAATTGCTGTGTGCCCATTTAATAAAACCCTTTGGTGTCATAACACTAACACCCTTTAGACTTTTAAATGTATCATCTAGGTCATGATGTATTAGAAAAATACTTAACATGCAAAGGAGTTCCAAAATGGCTTGACAAACAATGCCTACAGGCTTTTTAATGTTGTTCCTTTTGTTGACCCGGAGGGCCTCAGAAGCCATTTTATTCCATTCGTTTTTCATAGAGACTAGCCAAAGTGAGAATAATAGCGCTATATCAGGGGCAATTTTGGAATTCAGCTCAAGTATCTCTAAATATATCCTAACTTTTCAATGGATCAATTACGACTCTTTCCTTCAAACTTGATATAGAGTTTAATCATACTACATATAGAGTATTTAAAATAGAGTATCCTAGAGTATTTAAAAGTAGAATGGGAGGCAGAGCCTTCAGTTTTCAGGCCCCTCTTCTATGGAACCAGCTTCCAGTTTGGAATCAAGAGACAGACACTCTCTCTAATTTTAAGATTAGACTTAAAACTTTCCTTTTTGCTAAAGCATATAGTTCGGGCTGGATCAGCTGACCCTGACTCCTCCCCTAGTTATCCGGTCTTTAAGTCTGACATCATTAGCCGTGCCTGGGCCCAAACTCCGCTGCAGGTCCCTAAGTCACACGATCACTGCGGCATCACTGAGAGTTAAAAACTGTCTAAATTCTTTCATCTGTAATAAAATGATCAGTGTGGCTGCTCTACCAGGTGTAACAATCAAGTTTGACATCCAGGCATCCACGAAAACAGAATTTATGAAATTTAACGGAGTTAGAAGTTAGCAGGGAGTTTGCTCGCTAGTTTCCATCTAAATATAATACACCATGTTCTGACTGAGAGATTTTCGAAACAAGTTAAGACGTACAGCTCTGCTATCACTTCCAACATAAATGAAGACAGTAAAGTAAACAGCAGTGACATTTGTAGGGTTACTGAAGTTTGGCTAGCTGGTATATAATAATGTGCTATGCGATTGCTAGCAACACAGCTATGTTAGCATAATTAAACAGTGAAGCTGGAGGATGAACACTAACTTTTTTCCACTCGATAAAAGTTAACGTGAGGGTTCCTGACGGTTACGAACAAATGCAGTCGCACGGCAGGATGCTGTAAACAGACCGAACTTGAGTCGGGAGAACAACTGAGATAATCCATCCACAATACGAGGTTAGTCATTAATATACTGCTGTATGGGCTGGGCTGTAGTTACATCGTACGGTTTTACAAAATGAGCTTTAAAATGAATAGAGGTAATAAAAACCGAGAGAGGCCGACAGTGATCACTGACTGTTTTTAGGGGCTTGTTGAGATTAAATAGAAAAAGATACAAAGCATTAAAACATGTTAAATACACAACAGCCTTATTAAACGCAGAGTAGTTTAAGCCCGGAAGAGGGATTTGTCACGTCATCACTTAAAGACCGGATAGGTGCAGGCTGCTGGGGGATTCCCATGATGCATTGAGTATTTCTTCTTCAGTCACCTTTCTCACTCACTATGTGTTAATATACCTCTCTGCACTGAACCATACCTGTTATTAATCTCTGGCTCTCTTCCACAGCATGACTTTATCCTGTCTTCCTTCTCTCACCCCAACTGGTCACGGCAGATGGCTCCGCCCCTCCCTGAGCCTGGTTCTGCCAAAGGTTTCTTCCTGTTAAAAAGGAGTTTATCCTTACCACTGTCGCCAAAGTGCTTGCTCAAAAGGGGTCATATGATTGTTGGGTTTTGTAGGATTGTACACTGTAAACCCCAAGAGTCCACCTGACTTATAAAGTTTGTGGATACAACAATTAAAATGCGTCACAAAGTTGAAACAACTTAAAATATTTCTGTTCTCTTAACGATTCAAACAGTTATAATTGTACATGGCTTAGAAGTTAAGAGTAAATACTGCTTTTTTAATTATGATTTTTGAGTAAATGTTTTTTTTTTCCGAGCTCCGCATTTGTACGTCATGACTTCATGACGTTTTCTCTCTAACCTGAACGACGTTGACAGAAAATTCTGTTCAATATGGCTGCCCTTCTCGAGCGACTGGAGAACACATTTGGAGAAACTTGTAAGTAAAACGGAACCTTCGTTATGTTTATTTTTTCCGTAAAAAAGCAAGTATATTAATATGTTGCAGCCATTAACTTGTTTTTGAATGCGCCGTTGTGTTAAACAGCACAGACCCAGGTAGTGAATTGTTGTTCGCTGTTGTTCGCGCTCTTTTTCAAATCGATGATATCGTCAGTTTTACAGTTTTAACCGATTAAAACACAGTTTTAATAAGAATTGCACATAAAGAAAGTGTCTTAGTGATATTTTAACGACCCATTGCCAACGCAAGAAAGTTGGCGTTTTTACAACAGCAGCCTCATTGTTCGGCCGGGTTTTTTTCTTCTTCTCATTAGCATCATTCAAAAGTGACTTAGCTAGCAGTGGCAACTTCTATCTTAAGCAGCAGCCTGTAAAAGAAGTAGTTTGTAAGTAGAAGTTCTGTGTAATATTACAAGTATCTCACTGATGTATTATGTACTATTGCATAACAATGTGTCTTTGCAAAGATTTATCCCGCAGTTTGGCTTGGTTTTTTAAAATAACTGCAGTGTAAATTCATATGTATTCTGTGCTTTTTTTTTCTTTTTCTTTTTCCAACTTAACAGAATTTATACATGGTGAGACAATGTTGATTATATGGTAAAAACTTAAAACTAAAAGAGGGTTACTGTTTACCATGACTAAATGGAATGATGGCCTGTGACTTTGTAACATCTGAAATTCTTACCTATGTTTTGGACTGTTGGATGATCAGCCATAGAATTCAAGACTGCACTCAAAGTAAACAGCAGTAATTGTAAGGTTTTTTTTTACCATGCTAAGTGTTTATTTTGTCATGAAATGTACAGTGTACTTTTGAAATTTTTGAAAGCTGTAATGATGGCTGAGTATATAATTATCACTGACCATAATAAGGTTAATGGTATGATGTACAGTGTTTTTATATATGAGACGATTCATTTTTTAAAAATCATCTCCATTCCTTGTTTTATTCATAGGATGATGGCAGTATCCCAAAAGTTCCTGCTGAGAGTTCACCTCACCACAGATGTTGTTGTGAAGGTTTCTCTAACTAAGCGGCCTGAGTCGGTGGAAGAACTAATCACCATACTCCGTGAGAAGCTCAACCCAAGGCTGGACTTTGAGTTTACCTTACAATACGAAGACCCCGATTTTGATGGGCAACTTACCTGCCTACTGGATATTCAAGAGTTGCCGGAGAAGGGCACACTAAAAGTAGTGAGATCTGAAAGTGATGTCAGTTCTTGTGCAAGTTCTGATACAGACATCCTTCCTCATGTGCCTTTAGCTCAGCGTCTGAAGTGTTGGCCTGACACTTTCCAAGTACCTACCTTTTCTTACGAAGTTGAACATCTCCTTGAGGAGGGAAATAGAGCCTTTGAGATGTCTGGAAAACATCTGAAGTTGACTCGAGCCCAAAAGCACAACATCTTGGAGACCATGGCTTCAGTGATGCACACCTTCAAAGCCTATCCGAGTGATGGAGATGTCGGTTTGGCAGCAGAAGCTCTTGTTACCACTCATCCATGTCTTAAAGAGCCTGGAAGTAGGAATGGAAGTTATGGTTGGAAGACCAGTTTAAAATTCAAGATGGGAAATTATCGCACCAAGCTAGCCAGATCTGGATGTGTGGAGGTGTCTGTCAACGCTGGCAGGAGGAGTGTTAACAACCCTGAAGGAGAGCATCCCCACTCAAACATAAAAAGAGCCAGAAGAGCTGAGGTGAACTACCTCCCAAACTTTCCAAGAGGAGAAGATCAGGTCAGTTTGGAGGATATGAGAGTCCAGATAAAAAATGAGGTTGAGAAGACTGAGCCCAACAAAGTAATGATTGAAAAACTGATGCAGACTACCTTCGCACTTCGTCGCCATGAAATTGTTCAAGACAACCCAATGGTAAAGAACTTCTTAGAGAAATGGCCTGCTCTGCGATTTGACTCTCAGGTATCTGTGCTTTGATTTTTTTTTCTTCTTCAGTTTAACATGAA
This sequence comes from Simochromis diagramma, assembly GCF_900408965.1. Lineage (NCBI taxonomy): Eukaryota > Metazoa > Chordata > Actinopteri > Cichliformes > Cichlidae > Simochromis > Simochromis diagramma. The sequence goes on from NW_024386982.1 coordinate 1,227,513, forward strand.
ACAATGCAAGTTCAGCAGATCTCTTCAGATTCAGATAATAAATAAATAACACATAAATAAATAATAGATAACAAACAAAAATATATTTCAGCTTTGTGATACACTTGTGCTTGTGGTTCGGGTCCAATTTAAAGAAAAAAAAAACACTTCATAGGACATCTATAAAGCAAGGTTAGACAGAAGTTGGGCAATTCCTCTTTAATGATAAGATGTAAATTTGGTCAGTAATTTGGCTTCATGTTGGATGTTTTTGTCCTGTTTTATTTTAGATTTGTGCGGAGTTCCACCGAGTCACAAACATTAACCTGCGGAACCAGTTCTACGCTGAACTTGACAGACACACACCACGACTTATGGCTCTATACAGACAGAAGGCTGCACGGACTGGCAAGATATCAGAGGCTCTGCGAACCATCCTGAATCATTATGATCTTCAGGTGAATATTGATAATGATAAAATTAACACAAATTAAAAGTTTCACTGATAAAAACTCAATTTTTCCTTGCTTTGAACATTTGTGTTTTATACAGATTACAGCTCTGATCTGGTATTTTACTTTAAAATACTGTGTAGGATTTTTGTCAAATGAATGTCAAAAATGTCAAATTTTGTCTTTGTCATAAGAGACAGAAAGGTTGTGTCTTAAAAGAAATGTCTCCAAAATTATGTAGAGTCACATGTCATGCAGTTTCATAAACATGTATTCTCCCCAAAGAATGACACCTGAAAACTTTGTGTTCAATGAACTTTTCTTTTCCCTTTTTAGGAGGCGCCTGATATCAACGTGAAACGCACTGCAGTGCTTCGTGCCCTTCCTGTATACCTGCGGGAGGAGGACCCAGAATTCTTTAAGACATGTAATGTAAGTGTATTTTTGCATCACTTAAATTCTGCCAGTGAGATAAAACACCATGGATTTTTTTAAATACAATTTAATACCCTAGCAGCTACCAAATTGTACAAGCAAAATACCCTCTCTTTAGAAAACCCTCACACACACACACAGGGTCAGGAGCAGGGCACAGGCGTATCACAGCACTTCGGCTACGCTGCAGGTGGCCCCAAAAACAAGGCTGAAGTCAAGATTTAGTTTCTTTTTGAGATAAAGTCATAAAATAAAAAAATGACTTCTTTTTTTTTTTTTTTTTTTTTTTTTAGAAAAATAACAAACATACTAATTATGTAATGCAAGAAGCTAACGTGTTAATGTACATTTTTCAAAAAAGTAGAGTACCCTAACCCGTTACAAAGTAACCCACTACACTGGTGAATTTTTTGCTAGATTACAGGTCTTGCTTGTCACATTCTCTCAAACCAACCTTACTTATTGATACTGTGTCTATTCCAGGCGGACACATTGGATGAGTCGACCCTCATTGACACTCCAGTTGCCCTTCTCACAGTGGTTACCGACGGCGCTTCCCAGACCAGTCCAGTCCATTTTACTTCCTCAAGCATGGCCATTGTGGTGGAAGGCGACTTGGTGATGTGTGATATTCCCAGATTTGCAGATGCATTTGCCTTATTGTTTGGCTTGATCTATGCTCTGCATTTAGACTACCCCAGGAAGCTCGTTCACACATTTACCTTTGTCCAAAAAATCTTCATGGGGCTTGTTGACGGCAAACCTCTGAAACCCTGCCTACATGCTCTTAAAAATGATTTGTTGCTGAAAGAGTAGTTCTGGAAGGAATATAAGGCAATGTTTGTTAGGACATGCACTCTGTTACTGAGCATTTTGTTTTAAGCACTTTATTTAAAGCACTTTAAGTTTACTACAGACTTTGGGTGGATTTAACTCCATCAGTTTACCTAACTTTGCTCTGGTTATTTGGAAGATGATCATCTTTATTTGTACCCATTTTATAAAATTGTTTTTCATTTCTTTTCCAAACAAAAGTGATTAGTATTTGACTTTTTATTTTGAATTTATGTATTTTGAGAAAGATGCAATTAGGACTGATGTTGTCCTTTGTGATTTTATAAAAAGATACATGTTCTACATTGAATTTATAATGCTCACTTTATGGTGCCAATGTCCATGTTAGTGGTTTTATAAAAACACTAAGTGATGTTTTTACATTTCCATAAAAAATGTTAAATAAACAAAATGTAAAGTAAATGAATTTCTCTAATTTTTTTTACTAGTCTACACTCAAACATTTAAAAATAAATATCTTTTAATTAATAATCATATAATTTGCGTTTAGTTTGTAATATAATTGCATTGTGTTGGATCAAAATAGTAAACTACAAAAAACACAAAAATATTAAAATTAAAGTATATAGTTTTTAAGTAAAGCTCAATTAATAAAATAAAAATATAATTTAAAATTTTTAAGTTAACAATAAATACCAATTTTGAGTACCCCATACTTAGAAAAGATGAGTTTGTGTACTTAAAATTTTTGAGGTAATCAGTTTCCACAAATGTTTTAAGTTCAGTCAACTGATTCGGGTTTACAGTGTAGGGTCTACCTTACAATTTAAAGCGCTTGTTGTGCTGTTGTGCTTTGTCACTGTATAAATGAAATTGAATTGAACTGAATTGAATTTATATATCAAATGATCTACTGGCAAAAATCCCTTTGCACTTAGCAAATTTATTTGAAAAAGCTTTCAATATAGACTGATATCCAAACCCCCACACGATGCATTTTAACAGGTATTTGAACCAGATACTGAAAAAGTGTAAATGCATCTGGGTGGAAATTGATATGGGTGAATGATCTGTGATTAGTCATTATGTTTTTTTTTTTTTTTTTTTTTTTAAGCAACACAAGCTCAAATGTTGTTGTATCTTATGACACCTTATAACCTTCATCTTTTTCTTTTAATATCAGGGTTCAGCTGTTCCTTCTGGACTGGTTTACTTTCTAGCTTTCCTGTTGATATATAGTTATTTATTTAAAATTCAATTAACAGTAGTTAATTTCCTTAGGTAAAGTCTACAGAGCTGCAGATTTGCAGCATGTTTACATAAAATGTGGTTGATAGTATTTGCATCTTCTTTCAAAAGAACCATTTTTATTTTCTCCAAAACTTAGGGTTAGTAACTAGGGTTGACTTTGATCTCAGAGGGTTAAGCTCTGTGTAGGTGTGCCCCAGTCTATCTAATGACTCTCCCTGCCCTCATAGTCCTGCTCAAAGAAAACCTCTCGGGTGAGCAGAAAAGCGAAGAACCATAACACGGAACTAAAGTTAGATATCAACGATAAACCCCAGCTACTCGGCACCAGTGGAAATGTACTCAAAGCAAGAAGTAAAAAAGTAACTTTTCTGAAGACTTTTCTATCAGCTGCTTTTATGCTAAGCCTTGTGCTATTTTAATGTAATAAAATTGTAAAAGGGAATATCAGCTTTATCCAAAGGTGGAAAATAACGAATTACATTTACTTGCGTTACTGTAATTGAGTAGTTTTTTTGTGTATTTGTACTTTTTAAAGTCATTTTTCAAGTCGGTAATTTTACTTTTACTTAAGTATATTTTTTAAAAAGTATTGTACTTTGCTACATTTTCAATCACACCTGTTACTGAGTAAATTAAAAGAACAAACAAAAAAACAACAACAACATTGCACTTCGGAAATACTGCAGGGAATGATGGGTAGTAGAACAAATTGGCGTTGGGTCACGATAAAGATGGAGTCTGACATCAGTGGTACGGATCCAGCGAAAAAAGAATTCTGCTGACCCTGAACTCGAAGAAACCGATGTGAACCCCTGGCCGTATTTAAGGGATTTCGGCTTCAAGTGCAAGAAAGGCAACAGCTTTATTATGCAGTGTAAGCTGTGTTTGCCAGAGAGACCGAGTTAGCAGCTTTTAAAAATTCCACATCAAACCTGCGCAAGCATGTAGAGGTAAGTTAAATGAAACTTGTACATTTATTTTAGCAAAAAGGCTGTGCTCAAGTTAATCACATTAAGTTAAGACATAAGCTGTTATTGGGCACGTTGTTGTCCACGCAACTTAAATTTTTTTTTACTGGATTGGTAAATTGCCAAAAGAAAATGTGTTTACTTACATTTTTCCTGTTTGTTAATAATAATAATTTATTTTTTTTATTAAAAAGTTAAATTAGACAGAAGACAGAAGCGGCTACTTTCTTACTTAACCCACATATGTTCACACTGCAGGCAAAAGAATATCATGTGCTATGTGCAGAGGTGTTTTTTTCTGTTCTCAAACTGATCTCCCTGTTGGAGCTCAGTCTGGAGGAGTTATTTTTTTCTCCTTATCTTTCCTCATGTTGTGCGTTTTCCATTGTTATACCTCTCTGACCTGTCTTCCCCATGTTATGTTTGTGTAATGTATGTATGGTCAGAAGGGTAAGATGGCGCTGGCAAAGGTCGGCAGCCTTAACCCAATTTCCTTCGAGGTCAACCTTCAGGATCAATAAAGTTTTATTGAATTGAATTGAATTGCTCCTCAAAGTTAACAGAGCAGGGCCAAGTTTAAAAAATTAAAACACGTTTTTATAGCAGCTGCCGTACAGCTCAATTCAGTACTTGTTCTCTTATTTGACAGTTTAGAACACATTCTCATGTAAAAGAATTATATGGTTTTGACAGTTTGGTTGGTTGGTTTGGTGACCATTATCCATTTTGATGTATAGACTTGCAGTTTAACTGCCACTGCACTTTAATTTGTAAAGTTTTTCTTTTAATTAAAAAACAACTACTTTGAGATTTATCCCATTGTCTTTTTTGCACTGTTCAGAAGAGGCTGTCCTCCTGCTGACAAAAATGTAACTATGTAAAATTTCAGCAAAGTAATAGTACTTTTACTTGAGTAAAATATTTTAGTACTCTTGTATTTATAACACAGAAAGAGTTTGTTAATATGAAAAAAAATTCTTTATTTAACTGAAATTTCTATAGCAGACAGAGGAAAACTGGAATTTTCCTATCATTCAATTTTTTTTTTATTATCTATTACTTAATTACTTTAGTGTAGTATGGGGAGGTCTTTATCAGCAGGAAAAGCTGTAAAACTGCTAAAAAAATACAGGCCAAAAATTTATGCCCTTCTTCTTATTTTCCAAAGTCATCCAGCAGGGTGTTTGCAGGGCTGATTCTGGCCCCGGGCCATATATTTGACATCCATGCTGTAGAGGGTAAATTTGCCTCCGCACTTAACCCTTGTATGATATTTGGGCCAAATTGTCCTGGGAATGTCATTCTTGCTGTTGTCTACAGATCAAGAGCGGAGCTGATTGAAAGTCTGTGGCATTCTGAAACATAGAGAGATATTTTTAAAACTACGATATCTCTTCATGTATTCTCAAGGATCATCAGATTTGATGATTGGGAATCAAGACCTGTTAGAAGGCAGAGTCAATCTGCACTGTGTGGGACCAATGGGTGGACCAGCTTCCTGGCTTCATGACACTGGGCCCAATGTAACTGTGCACAAATGGCTTGTGGGGCCACTGCCATTTCAGGCAGTATACACCTTCAAAACCAGCAAAGTATGGTATCAAAATGTGGGCTGCTTGTGATCTTGCTTTATTTTATGTATGGAACGTGTAAAAACCAGGGAACACAGGTGGTGCTAGATGCCCTAATGACAAAAAAGAATCATGCTTTCGTAGTTAATTATTTTCTGGATGAGATCAATTGCAATCATTAAACAAATATGTTTTATCTATATCTATAATCTGGTGCGCCTTATTTATGAATTCTGGTGTGCTTACTGACCTCGAACCGATTTTGTGTGGTACACTCTAAAAACTAAAACTGACATTTACTTAAAATTTTTGAGGCAACACTTTTACACTTAAAAATATTGAGTACATTGGAAACCAGTCAAATCTGTTCAATATACTTGATCAATTGAATAACTTAAGCTTAAACATATTAAGTTGAAATGAACAATTATAGTTGTTACACAAACATGAAAAAATTGAGTAAATAACACTGACATGCTTGGTCAATGTAACTAAAATATAGATGTCAGTTAATCAAAAATTTTGTTCCATTTACTTAATTTTGTAAACTGAACGTAATCAAAATTGTACTTAATATTAAATATGGTAAATGGCCTGTATTTGTATAGCGCTTTAAACTAAGTCTAAGTCTTGTGTGTTTCATAATACATGTATGAAAAATGACCACATGTTAACATTTTTCCAAATGAAAATTTAATTTTCATAAACATGGCAATAACTCGAAATAAACAAGCACTAAAAAGTAGGGGTGCAACGATATTCGTATCGATATTGAACCGTTCGATACAGTGCTTTCGGTTCGGTACGCATATGTATCGAACAATACAACATTTGTAATTTATTTTATCAATTTTCCTTCTGACAATGCTGTCTGTGTTGAGCGCTCAGTGAATCTGTGTTCGACTACTCCGCCTAGGCTGCACTGTCGAGCGCAGATCCACTGAGCGCTCAACACAGACAGCATAGTCAGAAGGAAGAGCGCAGGGCAAGCTAGCGAGACAGAAGTTAAGCTCTACTTGCAACAGCAATGAACTCATTCAGATCTGGCGTTTGGAATTATTTTGGTTTTCATGTGACGTATGACCCTGAAGGTAAGCGAGTCATGGACTAAAGTAAAACAGTATGTTGGATGTGCCATGCAATGCTCAATTACATTGGTGTGAACTAGTGTGTTAGCGCAGTTAGCTCGTTAACGTGTTTGCCGTCTAGCCCCATGCACGGAGCGATCGGCGGTAGCTCGTTAACGGAGATTTGCCGTGTTGTGGCGTTAAGGTCATTTCAACGAGATTAACCTGAAAGCACTAGTGGGAACACAACGAATATGACTGCACATTTACGCCGACATCATCCTAGTGCAAAGACAAGTGGAAGCAGACAAAAAAAAGCAAGCATGCTACTAACTTTAGCCGAGTCATTTAGACAGCTGTTAGCACATGATTCTCCTTATGCTGCTGAGAATATAGCCCAGAAGAAGCGGATAGTATAGCTTTTATTTTGGAAAGAGACATTTCTCTGTAATAAACTCTCTTTTCCAAAGATGAGTGATTCCTCAATCAGATACAGGGCTTGCAATATCGCTAGCCCGACGTCCCGGAGCTAGCGATTTTTTTCAGTCGGGCTACCAAAATCTATCTCTTCCCTGCCCGTTGGGCTATTGTAGGAAAAATATATGTCAATGCTTTTGCATTCTTTCAGAAATGTAGCTGGGTAATTATGTCATTGGCATCGGTGAGCCACTGTCAATATGTGACATATTGAAGTCGCGTTTGAATTTGCGCTTGTTTTTTTGCTTTCACTTTGCAATCGTGCGAACTGTGTATAGAGAGCGACAGCACTGATCTGTGAGTGATGATAATTTGTGCACCAATTCCTCTGACATCGTCTTATTAATCGTTAGCTTACTATGCAAACATGACAAGTGAAATCTCCCGCAGCAAGCTTAAACATGTGAGAGGTTGATCGCGCAGAGAATCGCTGAGCTTATGTGAGTGAGCGTGTAAAAGCATTTCAGTTCTGCTGAGCCAAATAAGACAGGTCAGGGTGAAGAAGTGACAGCCAAAGAAAAGCTTACCACAAAACGGAGAAGTTATGACAAATCAGACTATAAGGCAAAAAGAAAGTGCAGCTTTATGGTTTCATGGACAAAAGAATTTCTGTGGCTGCAATATGATGAGCTAAATAACCAGGGCTGCACATAAGTGGTCCGCAGGTGCGCATTCGCTGTCAAAATAAAAAACACGCACAAGGGTTAGGGTTAAATTTAAAAACTGTACTTTTGAGTTAAAATATATATTTATAATTTTAATAAATGACAAATTAAAAATGCATGAACATTTTTTTGTATCGAAAAAATATCGAACCGTGACACCAAAGTATCGAACCGAACCGAACCGTGAATTTTGTGTATCGTTGCACCCCTACTAAAAAGACAAGAGCCTTTTCCCTTTTAGCTCAAAGCCTTACATACTTGAGGGATAAATGGCAAACCAGGAGAGCAAACACAAAAGCTCAGAGTATTTAAAACATTTAAAACTAAATGAACAAAAACAATGAAAAAGGCTCATGGTACTCAATTACTCTACGTTATCGTGTTTTACTTACACTTTTCAGTTGTAGTTGCTGACAATAAATAATATTGATTTGAATAATTAATGATTGTAGTACAAGATACTGATGAGTATAGATACCTATTTCTCAAATATTTTGATTCAATTTTAAACAAAAATATTAAGTTAATGCAAAGAAGGTATTCTGTGAACCACATACGGAATTTATTGTCTAAGATAAATGTAAATAAATACCTTAATTTAACACAAACGTTAACATTTTAGCCATTTATTTCAATTTATCAAACTCGAATAATTACTAAAAGGATATTCATAGATTTTATCAGGCTCATCTAACTTATATTTATAGTGATATTTACTAAGCCTCTGAATTACTTTTTAGTGTATTTTTAGTGTCTTTAGTGTATTACTTGTTAAATAAGAAAAACCATCCAGCAAGATATAATAATACTTGTAAAGCCCAGCAATCATTATGATTGTTGGGCTTTACTCACTATTATTGTAGGTTTTTGACCTTACAATATAAAGTGTTATATAAATAAGATTCAACTAATCCTAATTGACTATACAATGTGGGCAAATGACAAAGAGGCAGGAAAAGAGAAAACAGACAACTATACATTGTTGGGACTCTACACTGTACATTTATACAAGCTCTGAACACACTCAGACTCTGGTTGTTGTACTCTGTTAGTACAGAAATACAACAGCAGAACAGATCAGCCATCAGCCATTGCTAAAAGTAAACTGTCACATGCAGAAGTGCAGTAAAACTAACATGTCGCAACCAACAACTTTACTATGTGTACTGTACATAATGTCTTTATATATGCTGATTTCCTGTCCCAGTACACCCCTGGCTGTAGCTCAGGTCATCTACTTTTGAGAAAGTTACTGGTTTGACCCCAATGCTCCACCTGCACGCCAAATATTCTTGGGAAAGATACTAACTCCAAGTTGTGTTCCGATGACTCCTTCGGAATATGAAGGTGTATGAATGTCAGATAGAAAACGAGTGTTTGTATGAACAGAGGTAAATGAGGCAAGTTGCACAAAGTGTTCTGAGTGTTCTGTTAAAGTAGAAAAGGGTTATAAACTATTTAGCTACCAATGTCTTGAAATTCTTACAGACAGCGGCAGCATCATAAACCAAGTATACTTTTAGAAATCAGTGTAATCAAATACATATATCATATCAGTATGTAACTCTACTTCTTTTAATTTAATTTCCTGTGAAACCACCGTTTGTGAAGAGCTTGTGTGATCTTATGTTCAATTGAACATACTAATTTGGCATCAATGGTAAGTCTCAGTTTCAAGAAAGTCCTAAACTTCATCAATAACTGGAAAAGTTTTCAATAGGGCCTTGAAACATGCTGACTTATGCAGTGCTTGTAGATGTTTCTGTGGAAAAAAGGACACTTTGAAGATCCCACTTCCATCTTATATCAAAAGAACCTCTACTGGGATGCAGACCTGAGACCTGACCCAAAGTCACTGTTATGTGTTGAGGTGGGTTTTTTTGGGGGGTGGTATCTACCTGTTGCAGACTTTGGCAGTCTTGGCTGTCCTTTCAAAGTATTAATGTTTTATTTATGCCTGCAGTTGAATTGAAAGTTTAATTAATTATGACAAGAGGGTTAATTATCTTAATAGAAGGCATTTAAGATATTAAATTAGCCTTAGCTTAATGTCTGTACTGTATACTGCAAGAAACATATTCAATTAAACTATAACCCAGTGCTCTTACAGAAGGATCTTAACCACAGCCTGAGTGTGTTCAGAGCTTGTATCATTGTACAGTCAAACTGGCCTAAGGGTACGACAATCTATATTTGTCTCTTTTCTCTTTTCCTGCTGTTTTGTCTTTTGCTTTTGGTTTGTCTCTCTTCTTTCACAGCTGCTCATCCTGCTGCAATGGCAGCACAGCTTGAATCTTCCACTTCCTCTCCTCTTCTTTTTCCTTCTCAAAGCCTGGGAAGGATCGATAAGCCAGTGCACACGCTGCCTGATGATCTAGCCTCAGAAGTGTCTTTTGGGAAACTTTAAGGGGTAGCTGGCATGCTGCCGAGTACCTGCTTTCCCATAATTCCAGAAGCCAGCAGGGCATTAAGAAAACAAGAAATGGGGATAAGGTAGAGCCTTGTTTCACTTTTTTTAGATCAAGAGTTTCTTTGAAAATTCAAACCTATTTTTGTCTTGAAGGTAGTGAAGCCAGTCGGTAAGAAGAAATAAATCATTACTAAATGAAATAGAGTGTGTATAGCTACCTAACAAGGCAGTGCTACATGTTGTCAAAGACATGTACATAATGCACATTTCTTGTTTTGTTTTTGAGTTTTTTTGTGGGGGGGGGTCACAGCTGGATCACAGGTGGGGCAGTGTATTCATTTTACCTCTCTCTTATATATATATATATATATATATATATATATATATATATATATATATATATATATATGTATGTATGTGTGTGTGTGTGTGTGTATCACTATATCACACACACACACACACACACATATATGTGTGTGTGTGTATATATATATATATATATATATATATATATATATATATATATATATATATATATATATATATATATTAGGGGTGCAACGATACACAAAATTCACGGTTCGGTTCGGTTCGATACTTTGGTGTCACGGTTCGATATTTTTTCGATACAAAAAAAATGTTCATGCCTTTTTAATTTGTCATTTATTAAAATTATAAATATATATTTTAACTCAAAGTACAGTTTTTAAATTTAACCCTAACCCTTGTGCGTGTTTTTTATTTTGACAGCGAATGCGCACCTGCGGACCACTTATGTGCAGCCCTGGTTATTTAGCTCATCATATTGCAGCCACAGAAATTCTTTTGTCCATGAAACCATAAAGCTGCACTTTCTTTTTGCCTTATAGTCTGATTTGTCATAACTTCTCCATTTTGTGGTAAGCTTTTCTTTGGCTGTCACTTCTTCACCCTGACCTGTCTTATTTGGCTCAGCAGAACTAAAATATATATCCTGCTGCTTTTACACACGCACTCACATAAGCTCAGCGATTCTCTGCGCGATCAACCTCTCACATGTTTAAGCTTGCTGCGGGAGATTTCACTTGTCATGTTTGCATAGTAAGCTAACGATTAATAAGACGATGTCAGAGGAATTGGTGCACAAATTATCATCACTCACAGATCAGTGCTGTCGCTCTCTATACACAGTTCGCACGATTGCAAAGTGAAAGCAAAAAAACAAGCGCAAATTCAAACGCGATTTCAATATGTCACATATTGACAGTGGCTCACCGATGCCAATGACATAATTACCCAGCTACATTTCTGAAAGAATGCAAAAGCATTGACATATATTTTTCCTTCCTACAATAGCCCGACGGGCAGGGAAGAGATAGATTTTGGTAGCCCGACTGGAAAAATCGCTAGCCCCAGGACGTCGGGCTAGCGATATTGTGAGCCCTGTATCTGATTGAGGAATCACTCATCTTTGGAAAAGAGAGTTTGGGGCGACCGTGGCTCAGGGGGTTGGGAAGCGTATCTGTAACCGGAAGGTCGCCGGTTCGATCCCCGGGCTCTCTGTCCTGGTCGTTGTGTCCTTGGGCAAGACACTTTACCCTACTTGCCTACTGGTTTTGGCCAGAGGGGCTGATGGTGCGATATGGCAGCCTCGCTTCTGTCAGTCTGCCCCAGGGCAGCTGTGGCTACAACCGTAGCTTGCCTCCACCAGTGTCTGAATGTGAGAGTGAATGAATAGTGGCATTGTAAAGCGCTTTGGGTGCCTTGAAAAGTGCTATATAAATCCAATCCATTATTATTATTATTATTATTACAGAGAAATGTCTCTTTCCAAAATAAAAGCTATACTATCCGCTTCTTCTGGGCTATATTCTCAGCAGGATAAGGAGAATCATGTGCTAACAGCTGTCTAAATGACTCGGGTAAAGTTAGTAGCATGCTTGTTGTTTTTGTCTTTGCACTAGGATGATGTCGGCGTAAATGTGCAGTCATATTCGTTGTGTTCCCACTAGTGCTTTCAGGTTAATCTCATTGAAATGACCTTAACGCCACAACACGGCAAATCTCCGTTAACGAGCTACCGCCGATCGACCCGTGCATGGGGCTAGACGGCCAACACGTTAACGAGCTAACTGCGCTAATACACTAGTTCACACCCATGTAATTGAGCATTGCGTGGCACATCCAACATACTGTTTTACTTTAGTCCATGACTCGCTTACCTTCAGGGTCATACGTCACATGAAAACCAAAATAATTCCAAACGCCAGATCTGAATGAGGGTGGGGGAGGTCCATGTTGCAAGGAGAGCTTAACTTCTGTCTTGCTAGCTTGCCCTGCGCTTTTCCTTCTGACTATGCTGTCTGTGTTGAGCGCTCAGTGTATCTGCGCTTGACAGTGCAGCCTAGGCGGAGTAGTCGAACGCAGATTCACTGAGCGCTCAACACAGACAGCATCGTCAGAAGGAAAGTTGATAAAATAAATTACAAATGTTGTATTGTTCGATACATATGCGTACCGAACCGAAAGCACTGTATCGAACAGGTTCAATATCGATACGAATATCGTTGCACCCCTAATATATATATATATATATATATAAAAATTCCCCGCTCACCCCTGTGGGCGGTTAATCCTTCAAGCTCGGGTCCTCTAACAGAGGCCTGGGAGCTTGAGGGTCATGCGCAGTATCTTAGCTGGTCCTAGGACTGCGCTCTTCTGGACAGAGATCTCCGATGTTGTTCCTGGGATCTGCTGGAGCCACTCGCCCAGCTTGGGAGTCACCGCACCTAGTGCTCCGATTACCACTGGGACCACAGTCACCTTCACCCTCCACATCTTCTCGAGCTCTTCTCTGAGCCCTTGGTATTTCTAGAGCTTCTCTTGTTCCTTCTAATTTAGCCATTTAAATCAGCTGTGTTGGTTCAAGGACACATCTAAAACCTGCAGGGACACCGGCCCTCGGGGCCTGGAATTGCCTACCCCTGCTGTACACTATGCCGGCCACTTGGTTATGGCGTTCCATGTATGCCTTGCCTGCTAGCATCTTGCACCCTGCTGTTATGTGCTGGATTGTTTCTGGGGCATCTTTACACAGCCTGCACCTGGGGTCTTGCCTGGTGTGATAGACCTCAGCCTCTATGGATCTTGTGCTCAGTGCTTGTTCCTGTGCTGCCATGATCAGTGCCTCTGTGCTGTCTTTCAGTCCAGCTTTGTCCAGCCACTGGTAGGATTTCTGGGTGTCAGCCACCTCCGCTATCATATATATATATATATATATATGTATAAGTTTATGTATGTATGTATACCTAAGGGCCTTCATCAGGAATGGGAATGTGGTGTTCAACACTAGAGGTCAGCTTCAAGCCCATAGTACAGGTTGCCATCAAATGAGGGATTTACCAAGGAGAAGCGATGTCCCCGCTGCTGTTCTGCATAGGCTTGAACCCCCTCAATGAGATCATTAACAGGACTGGCTACGGATACCAAATACGGAATGTCCTTCATATCCCGCACAAACAATTTGCAATGAATTCCAGATTAAGTTCAAAATAAGAACGCATGCAAGGCTAAGCAGTGCTAGCCAATAGATCCTCCTCGCACTGTTTGGCTGTTACTCTGGGGAAAGACGAGAAAGACAGTGATGAAAGCCGTGACTGGATCTGCAATGTAGCCTCAAATCTCTCCATGGCTGTCCTAAGAAGGCAAACACCTCAGTCTGCGTGCCAAAAGATGAAACACGCCCCTTCCAACCACAGAGGAGAGAGACAGATGAAGCAAGCCTCCTGAAGCTGGGCATACACTACGATTTTTGGCCCATTTTGAGACGATTTTTCAGTCGTTCAAGTGTTTTGGGGAACGGCCCGAGTTTCGCCTTAATCTTGTGTCGTGCATCATGTAGTATAAATGGGGTAACGAGAAGCGATTAACACCTCACGACCAGCTCCCAATCATCAATCATATGGTTGCAAGAAAATCAAACTTGTTTGAAATCCGGTCGCCCCTTGTGAGGGGGTGTCTCACACTGCGCACGCGCAAACACAGAAATACATCGTGGGATCTGGACACAAGCGATGGAGGCGCAGCTTGAAGAACTTTTGCAAGATCATCCAAATACGGAAGCTTAGAGCTGCCACCCAGGCAAAAGAAAAATAGAAGTATTTCTTGTTATAATGTGACAAGTTTATTGTTCTAACAATATACTATCATGTTAGTAAAATATACTTTTCATGTTTGTACAATATACTATCACATTATTACAATGTACATAATTATCACATCATGACAAATATAAATATTATATAGTACGAATGTGATAATTATGTATATTGTAATAACATGATAGTGTATTATACAAACATGAAAAGTATATTGTTAGAACAATATACTTTTCACGTTATAATGTGATATAGCTCTATTTTTCTTTTGCCTGGGTGGCAGCTCTAAGCTTCCGCATCCAAGTCTTTTCAATGTGGCCTCACAAAATTATCACGACTACAACAACCGTAAAAAAGGTTGGATGGACATTGCTGCTCAATTGCAGCTACCTGGTTAATGTTTTTCATTAGCAATCTAGCAAAGTTGATGGTATGTTTGTGTGTCTGTTTGAGTGAAAGACAGAGAGAGGGAGAGCGAGGGACAGATTTTGTATGATAAGCTTCATCTTATGGACGCACAGTTTCAGCACTCAAGTCGCATGAGAGCATCAGGCCGTATAGTGTGAGACCCTGCATTGTGACCTATGAACTTCTAACGCCTGCAATTCAATCGTACAGTTTGAGAAGGAGCTGAATAACGTGACTGAAAAAAATTGCAGTGTTTGCCCAGCTTAATGCAGACTGTTTAAACTAAACAAGCCGTTGTTTCACATGATAAACCCTGTCAACCGCAGCATTTCCTTCTGATTTAACAGTTAAAGCAGTAGAGACGAGCTGTGTTTACATGTGCGTGGAAGTCTACCTTCATTAACCAGGCTAGCTGTTAGCTTATACCTCACGGTAGCTAACCAGCGAGCAGTTAAAAGCTGCGGAAAGAACACCCACAAACTTATCTCACTACAACGTAGCGCTGAAAATATGTTGTGATTCTAGTTTAATCAAACTGCCGTGTCAAGCTCAAACTCGACACAGCTGCTGTAACATAAGACTGACATCCAACTAACCACAGCTAAAAAGATATTTAGAGTAAACTTACCGCAACACGTTTCCTCTGGTTAAATGAGTTGAGTTTTTTCACGCTGAAAAGTCAGTTTGTTTTGGCTCACACTGAAGAAACCGACACTGAAGACATAGGTGTTCTTTTTTACTTCTTTTAAGCGAAACAATCTTTGTATATGAGGCCAAGGGTGTTCATCCTCTTCAGTTCTAGCCGAGACAGCTGACTCTGCCATGTTTTCATGTGTTTCTTCTTTCCGTGTGTCCGCTACTTTAAAACGCTTGGGCTGCTCTGACCGCCACAGTTTCAAACTGGTCATGCGACTGCATGGCCACATATGATTGGTAAAAGAGTTACAGGAAACTCCACTGGTGGCATGATCCATTATTAGTAGTATTATCTAATGTGTGAAATGAATCTCTTTTTTTTTTTAAAGTAACGAGTCGAATATTGCCAAATGAAGCAGAGTAAAAGTACTGTTTCTTCTTCACAAATGTACTCAAGTAAAAGTAAACAGTATCATGCAAAAAATGTACTTTAAAAGTACGTTGTTTTTTCAAAAACTTACTCAAGTAAATGTAAACGGAGTAAATGTAACTCGCTACTACTCACCACCAAGTACCTGAAGAGTGTCAGGGAAGTCCTGAGGAGTCAGCTGAACGGTAAGAACAAGATCTGGGCTATAACACCTACGCCCTGCCCGTGATCAGATACCCTGCTGGGATAATAAGCTGGCCAAAGGAGGCGATAGAAGCCACTGACATTAAGACCAGGAAGCTTCTGGCCATGGATGAAGGGGTTTCATCCCGTTCAGACTGTATGCAAAGCAGAAGGAAGGAGGCCAGGACTAGTGAGTGTCAGAACCACTGTCCAGGATGAGACAACAAACCCCACGTGCAGGTGTGTAAAAATGCTCCTGAGACAATCCAGCACATAACAGCAGGGTTTAAGATGCTAGCAGGCAGGGCATACATGGAACGCCATAACCAAGTGGCCGGCATAGTATACTGTGAAGTACTGGAACTGTGCCGAGTATGGCCTGAAAGTCTTGAGGTCAAAATTGGAGACACACCCTAGAGTGGTTGAGAATGACCGTGCTAAGATCCTGTGGGACTTCAGATAGAGACGGACAAAATGGTCGTGGCTAACCAAAAGGACATAGTAGTGTTGGACAAGCTCAGGGAGATGGCTGTACTGATAGACGTAGCAATACCGAATGTCAGCAATATCAGGTAGAAGGAACACGAGAAGCTGGAGAAGTACTGAGGGCTCAGAGAAGAGCTTGAGAGGATGTGGAGGGTGAAGGTAACAATGGTCCCAGTGGTAGTCGGAGGACTAGGTGCGGTGACTCCCAAGCTAGGCAAGTGGCTCCAGCATATCCCAGGAACAACATCGGAGATCTCTGTCCAGAAGAGCGCAGTCCTAGGTCCAGCTAAGATACTGCGCAGGATCCTCAAGCTCCCATGCCTCTGGTAGAGGACCAGAGCTTGAAGCATAAAGACCGCCAGCAGGGGCGAGAAGGGAAATTTACAGAGCCCCTCTGATGACATGGTCCAAAAAAGAAATAAATTATGGCCACAAAATACTACTTCGTGGGCACGAAATGGGTATAACGTGCCCACGAAATACTATTTCAAGGGCACGAAATAGGTATAACGTGCGTACGAAATGCTAATTTGTGGTCACGAAACACTTGACCGATAACCGTGATCCTTCCCAGGCCCTTGCAGTTGGTTGACAATAAAATCTATCCCGGCGTCCAGGTCATACTTACGTCTGTAAAGCAACTGTCATGGACCTGGTTCCAGGGACTCGGGGTCCGTGAGCAGTATGGACTATGATGATGATGATGATGATGATTATTATTATATTATATGGGTGTGTTCTGCTCTGCTGCTTTTCCTGCGCTCCATGTTTGTGTTTTGGCAGGTGTGTGTGTGTTTGTGGGCGCGGTTGTGACAGGCACCTTCAGGCCTGGTGGGTGTGGCCCTGCCAGTTGACCGGTCACACCCAAGGATCTCCACACACACCTGGCGCCGATCAAGCCTCGTCAGAGGAGCTACAAAGCAGTGTGGCTGAGAGCTCCTCGGCGCTGGATCATTGAGTAACTACTCGTCAGTGTTTCCAGCAAAGTCAGTGCATGCTAAGTCTATCGCTGTTGTGGGTTAACGGCTGCCTTTGTGGTTTTCCAGCAGGAGTGCGGGAACGGGAGAGCAGCGAGCACAAGTTTCACGGGAGCAGAGACACGGAGCACGGGCACTGAGGAGACACGGCACGGGAGTTGGAGACGCACGGGGAATTTATTGTGTACTATTTACTCCACTCTAAATAAACGCATCGTTTGCATCGCAGAGTCCTGCATCTTGGGTCCTCCTTCCCCACACACCCACGGTCTGCCACACAGACCGTGACAGCAACTGGGCTCTCAATATTCTGTTTAAATGCCTCTCCGTAATAATGGTTCCCTGCATTGCCAGGCTTTTCAAAATGCATTTGTAGCTCATTCCCAGCCTAAAATCAAACTCAATCATACTGTCTCTGTCCGTGGTTTATAGGTTTAGCCTACTCTCATGCTTGTGTCTCTACGCAGCTATCCAGGAATTGTATCAATATGATGTGCGCACGTTATCTATTTCGTTGCCACAAATGCGTAATTTGTTGCCATGTTATACCCAATTCGTGTCCACAAATTAGCATTTCATGCGCATGTTATACCTACTTCGTGCCCTCGAAATAGTATTTCGTGGCCACAAATAAGTATTTTGTGGGCACGTTATACTATTTTCAGGGCACGAAGTAGTATTTTGTGGCCACAATTTTTTTATTTTTTGTACCATGTCATCAGAGGGGCTCCGTAGAAATTTGTTGTATGTATGTATTTTTTTTTCCTCAAATGTGTGGGAGTGGAGTGGAGTATATACAGCTATTTGTAACACACAGTAAAGACCAGTATTCATGAGCATCAGAATCAGATTACTTTTTTTAATCGCAAAGGAAATTATGTGGGTTACAGCTGCTTCAAGACAAAAAGCATCTTGTTGAAACTGATAGAATTATAAAATCAAAAAACATATTGTCAGATATTTATCCACAACATTATCTAGAAAGGACTTAAAACTGTACTTGGATATAAAATCCCACAATTTAACACTATCAATGCAGTCACAGCCATCAGGCATTACAAATAGCAGATGTGCTATGTCAGACATACTGTATGAATTTCCCTTTGGAATCAATAAAGTTCTTATTCTTTATTTTATTTTATTCTTATCAGTCATGGATTGACCTCCCCAAAGCCAGAAACCTCAATGTTATTGAAGAAGTGTGGGATCATCTTGATATAGAACAAAATAAAAGGCAATCAACATTCAAAGAAGAGCCTTGGAATATCCATCAAATGTCCTGGAGAACTTTTCCTGAAGACTACTTAAAGAAGCAGATATAACACCTAAAATAAGAAAAATGAGGGACAAATTTAATCCATAGATGAATAACTTTGACACATATACATTCAGAACATGAATTCAGCTAAAATAAAACTAGTCTTTTGGCCTAAGGGGTTGTCTGTTATAAGACTTTACTATAACAATTTTATTTATAATAATTTATTTATTAATTTATTTGATTTTGGTATATGGGTGAAAAAAAATACCACCAAAGTGGGTAGATGTGAACCTATTTATTTACTAGAACTCATAAACACTCAAAACAAAACAGTTTAATTACATGATAGGGGTCTATCTATATGGAACTCCCTAATAAACACCATATTGCAACTCATACAACCCATAATTCAATACTTTTAATTTGAAAACAAGTCTAGTTGCTTTAGTGTATAACCACTCTCTGTTTAATTTTTTGTTTTCCTATGTCAATGATCCCTACAATCATACCTACAAATACACTTAATAATAAAAAAAATTAAGGTAAACAAAGAGAAATTGCCATGCGTCAGCAGATGAATTAAATGGCCTAATATCTAAGTTGAGTTTAAATGTTAGATCTTGGATATATCAAAGTGAACCTAAGGCAGATTTTGGTTTTACAAATCATATATGTTTCATAAAATTACAAAATGCCTGTAAGGTTGTCAAACAAAAGGAAGGTCTTAATTGATGCTAAAAAATAATATTGTATTAGATAGTTGCTAAAATATTAGCACCCATCAACCATTAGCAGTTACCTGATAACCCAATTACCCATCTGTTGTGTTATCAAGGTAGCATCTAGTGGCTGTGACAATTAATTAAATGATAGGATCAATGTTGGAACTAGGCAGCAAACATGTCTGTAACATTAATAGACAGTTTTGAAAGCACTTTGAGTTCTCAGTTATAATAGAAAAGCATTATATAAGTATCAGCCCGTCTGATTTAATCATCAAACAGGATAATACATTTTTGGGGGGGGACTGAAAAGTAAGTCCCGACTAAATTTGGGAAAAGTCTATATAGAAAGAGTGGACGTCTACCAACTCCTTTTGATCACAATTTTATGGATTATTGAGCTGCTCCAGTCTCTTTGAAAAAATTAAATAACATTAAGAAACATCACTGAAATGAAAATGGCATAATAGACTAGTCTGCAAAAACACTTACGTGTCTAACTGGGTCATAAATCAGCACGGAGCAGAAACAGTGCATTTTGGTCATCAAATGACAGGGTTAAACTAACCAGCTATAGTGTGCTTTTGTGAACATATGGCTTTGGTGTGTTGGTGTGCACAGCAAGGGTCCAGCCAGTCACAAAGAACAAAGTGCTGCTCAGCAGGCAGCCTCTACCAAGCTACCTGTCCATCACTCTCTTTCCTGGTTTCACACAAATGCTCTGCACTTCCTAAAAAAGTGCTACAGGATACAGGTTGTTAACAGGACATCCAAACGGAGCCACTCTGACGTCCTACTGTTACAACAGAAAAATGAAAAAGTATATGTAGTGTGGCTCTCTGAGATGTCTGTGAATATAGTACATTAAACTTATAATACAAAGCTATGCAGTATCTATGTAAGAGGATCTCACAGGAGAATCTGATGAATCTTTTTTTTAAAGTGGCATTATATATTAATTTGACATTGTGATTTAGCTGTGATTTGGAACAGAATGACAAATGCTCAACAACACATTGGTCTACAGTCCTGTTGTGGCTTAAAGAATGGTGTAAATTGGCACACAAATCTGTAGCGTTCATCACAAGGGTGTAGATTTGGTTTTGGCATTGGTGGGGACGGATGCCCTGTTTCTTATTTTTTCCTTTTTGTTTTTGCTTCTTGATAAAAGGAGAAATATACTTGCCTACATATGCTATTCTACATGCTTTTAAACCGTTTAAAATTACAATTCATAGTTTTATATGTGAATTATATAATGTTAAATTACTATTAAACAAATGACTGACTAAGTATTTTAGACTTTAGTTTACTTCAGCCATATTCCATATAAATCAGGTATCATACAAAAATAAAAATAGCTTCAAATACAGTCATGACAATAAAAGAATATGACTTTAAGGACTTAACAACATTACTTCAGTTATAGTACACCAACATCTCTGACACATTAGCACTAAGGGAACACTGCATGACCTGGTGGGTTTTGTCCATAAAACTACTCGTCTAAGATTACCACAAAGTAAAAGATCTCTCTGCAACATTATGCAACATTTTAGGCACTAGTGATGTGTCGTTCGCGAACGAAATGGCTCTTAGAGCCGGGTCTTTGACGTGAACGACGCAAGCCAGCTCCTTATCGCGAGCCGTGTGTTTTTTTCTTTCTTTCTCTCACCCTCTCTCTCACACTTTTTTCCGCTTCACTCCGCATGCGAGCCTTGTGCTTTGCGCTGGGAAGAGGGGGGAGGGGCGGTAGTTACACTCAGTAGCACAGGAACGGAGCGGGAGAGAAAGAGAGAGAAAGAGAGCCAAGGGCAACAACGTCACATTAGAAAGGTATAGTATCTACATCTATTTTCAGTTGCAGATGATAAAGGATTCAGAAAGTTTATTCATGCAGGCCTATATGACAGAGAATGTGCATCTTCTTTTTGTTTTTATATTTTAATTTATATTTAATTGTGTTGTGGTTTGCAGCGTTTTGTGTTGTTTCATTTTAAATTTGTTTAAAAGCACAAAGCTGAAAATTTAAATAGTTAAAAGTTGAACTGTGACTAGTTGGTTTTTGTATTATATGATTTATTTATTACATTTTATGTGGAGTGAATAAATAAAAGTATATTTATGGTGGCCCCTACAGACAAAACACGTACAAACTCCAAAACAAATACAAAACACAACAGAAGTGCTCCAGAATGCTACGCCCAGTGTTGAGCTTTTGTTACCTAGAGGCTACACAAGCCAGCAAGTACCAACGACTGGATTTGGTGTGTGGTAGTAACAGGTAAATGAATTATTTGAATATATATGAGTGCTTGTGTAGAAATACACAAACAATTGTTTGTGTATTTATCACTTAAATTACATATGCATATGTGTATTAATACACATATGCTTTCAATTGTGTAATTTAAGTGATCTAGGTAGCTCTGTTTTGAAGTTCAGTTAACGCTAGAAATGTGTTTTGGAGTTTGTACATGCTTTGGAGTTTGTATGCGTTGTCCCTAGGGGCCACTGTATATATTTATATATAAACATATATAAATAAAACCACTTTTTTTTTTTACATTAGTAATTCCTTTTGTGCATAATTTTATATTATTGTTAATAATAAATTAATTAAAGCAACAAAACAACCCGAAGAGCCGGTTCGGAGCCAAAAGAGCTGGCTGTTTTTAGTGAGCCGAACCGAAAGAGCCGGATCTCTAAAAAGAGCCGGAAATCCCATCATTACCATCAAGTGCAGGATCTACCAAGGAGATGCTCTGTCCCTGCTGTTGTTCTGCATAGGCCTGAACCCCCTCAATGAGATCATTAACAGGACTGGCTATGGATACCGAATACAGAAGGGAGCAGTTGTCAGCCACCTCCTCTACGTGGATGACATAAAGCTGTATGCCAAGAGTGAACGAAACATCGTTTCACTGATCCCCACCACCAGCATATATACCAAAGACATCGAAATGTTGTTCGGACTGCAGAAGTGTCTTCGGATGATAAGGAGAGAGAGTAGTTCCTACCAGACGGCAACATTGCAGACAATGAGAACAGTTACAAGTACCTGGGGATCCCACAGGCAAATGGGAACCATGAAGAGGCTGCTGGAAAAGCAACCACCAAGTACCTGCAGAGGGTCAGGCAAGTCCTGAGGAGTCACTTGAATGGTAAGAACAAGATTTGGGCTATCAATACCTATGCCCTGCCCGTGATTAGGTATCCTGCTGGGATAATAAGCTGGCCAAAGGAAGGGATAGAAACCACTGACATTAAGACCAGGAAGCTCCTGTCCTTGCATGAAGGGTTTCACCCCAAGTCCGGCACCCTGAGACTATAAACTAACCACAAGGAAAGAGGCTAGGGACTGGTGAGTGTCAGTAACACAGACCAGGATGAGACAACGGACATCCACATCAGGAAGATGGCCCCAACCGACCACGTTCTCAGTCAATACCTGAGTAGAGGTGGAGGAACCATCGTGGAAGGACAGGCCCCTGCACGGTATATGCCACCGGCAGATAGAGGAAGTGGCTGACATCCAGAAGTCCTACCAGTGGCTGGACAAAGCTGGACTGAAAGACAGCAGAGGCACTAATTGTGGCAGCACAGGAACAAGCTCTGAGCACAAGATCCATAGAGGCTGGGGTCTATCACACCAGGCAAGACCCCAGGTGCAGGCTGTGCAAAGATGCCTCTGAGACAATCCAGTACCTAACAGTAGGGTGCAACATGCTAGCAGGCAGGGCATCCACGGAACGCCATAACCAAATGGCCGGCATAGTATACAGAAACATCTATGGCCTGGAAGTCCCATGGTCAAAATGGGAGATGCCCCCAGATCTTTGTCCAGAAGAGTGCAGTCCTAGGAACAGCTAAGATGCTGCACAGGACCCTCAAGCACCCAGGCCTCTAACAGAGGGAGCTTGAGTTCTTTAAATGTAATGAACTGGATTGTGATGAATCGTTAATTATTTATTTTTTTCTGGCAGAATAACTTAAGACAATATCATTTTGAATTTGAAAGAAAGTTTTCTTGAGGTCAACATTGATTGGCCAAAGGCAACACTGTGTAAAGTTAACATTAATATGGTGGGCTTTTGAGACTGAAACTTTGTGCGTATGCAGTGTTACAAAGAAATAGTTCAAAGATAAAGTAATATCATGGACAATGCTAGTAACTATATTATATAAAAATAACATGACTTTTATTTTCTGATGAAACATTAGAATGTTTGTTGCTGGCCAGAATAAACTGTTGAAATTGAAATATGTCAACTTTTCCAGAGGTTTTGTGTAAGTGCATTTCTGCCTTTTACCTTTGGTTATTCAAAACTGGATCAATATTATCGACAGTCCATTATACTCACTAGGACCATTATTTTTAAACCTATTTACTCAGTGTAGCTTCTTGCTTGCAAGATTTTCAGTTACATTGCAGAATCACTACCCTAAAGTCCACTGCAATTATTAATGGGGGAAAGATTTTGCTCCAGCCAAAGCTAAAGAAATTTTAGTGTTACTCATTAAATATAAAAATAAATTAAGGATTTTTTTAGTCAAATACTGTCTAGCTTTGCACACTGCTAGCTTGCTTATTTATACTAGTTATTAATTATCAAGTTAATCATCAAATCCAGTACCTATGAAGATGTTACTGTTAGATTGTAAGCAACGTAGAGATGAAGAGCAATTTTCATCAGTTTTGCAAGGTAATATAAAAAACAAACAAGAACAAAACAAACAACATCAAAAAACACAATGATGTGCTGGTCATTATTCGGTTTCTAAATGAAACTCCAGCTTGTACTAAACGCAGCAGATAATTTTGTATTCGTCTCAAAACCTCAATAAAGTTCTCAAACTGCCACCTTTTTCAATCCACATCCATTTTTTCTATCCCTCCTAATAAACTCTTCTTGCAAGGGGTGAGTATTACATTGTCACTGTTTACTTTGCTCTGAGGACTCCCAGATTGCTTTGGCTATTTGCTCCTCAGGATGAGCTCAGTTTCCAGAGAGGTTAGACTTTGATGGACAGAGGGGAGGTAGCAGCCTTTCAGCAGGCAGCTAGTTAACCTGCAGTGCCCTGGCATCTCGTCTTGTTTTGCTTCAACCAGACCTTCATCTGTCTCTGCTGCTGAAAGACTCCACAAATGAGAAAATACCAATTGTCAGCAAATATCAATTTACTTTCCCCACTCTGCACATGTCTCAAAGGAGATCTACACCAGAATAATTGCCTGTGGTTTATAGGTGTGTGAGCACAGAAGCAGAACAGGACTGTGTGGGAAAGCTATTGGCTGAAACCATGATAATAAGATTAATATAATAAAAAGACAAGAGTTTGCTTTCTAACTGACATTTAACTAGAAGTCATAAATATTAAATGCACAATAGATGGTAAAAAAAACATTGGCAGAGAGTGTAGCTGTCTCATCTCTGATGCTTTTGGCTACTGACAGACTGATCTTACCTCTCTTCTGTTGTTTGCTGCCCTGTCTCTTTGTTTAGCTGCATGTTATAAAGTGAAGCTGCTGCAATTTTTCCAATTCCAGTGTACTTTAACGCCTACTAGAGGGATGCAATTTATATTTATATGCCCCCTCTCTGAAATGGTGTGATCCTGTGAAATGTTCTCGTTCTCTTTGCCTTTCAGGTCAGAACTGAGGGGCAGACTGTATATCAATCACTAATAGAAACACACTCTAAAATGCACTCCAGCAGAGTATGTGTTGTCTTTACTTGGTTTCTCATATACGCATTTGTCACCCAATATGTCACAGTAACCTTTCGAGCTGAAAGGATTAGAAAGAAAGTGCAAGCATTTGATCTTTGAAAGTAAGTTAGACTTTTACATCTCAAGATTTGTCTTTTCATGTAACATTTCTTTTTGGACTATGGCATTATGGCAGTTAGCCAATAAGGGGCACCAATATCGATGCTCTCCAACTCTAACCCTGCTGATTTCAAGTTAAACAAGACTGAGCTCAAAATTGACATTTTGAAGGAAAACAAGTGGTATGGCTTTAGGGTAAGTTCCCAAAGTGTTTCCTTTTAGCTCAAAAAGTCATCACCACATTCCTGCATAACCTTATGTAGAATATAATACAATATATGTAGAAGAATCTGTAACAACCTCAAATATTAAGGGTCTATTGAGCTAACAGTAGTGCTATTGAATAAAAAAAAAAACAATGGAATATTTAATCTTTGTAGTCAGCAGTGGAAAAGAGCATTAAACACTACAAAATGTAGTTTTATAGTCATAACTATAGTGGGTTAATTTCAGAGATGTAGTTAATAAAATGAGTTGTATCCTTTTTTTAACTCTTACATTATAGGAAAAATGATTGTTGATGACCTGACCATTCATAATAGCATTTTATATCTGTTCTTGGTCTATCACTACTTCAGTCAAAGACAAATAACATGAATGTTCCTCAATAGAACCCTTCCAGCTTTAAGCAGACAGTGCTGGTACTAATCTATCAGCCTTCAGTGGTTTCCAGTCAACATTTTTTAATTTTAATGTGTAAAATCACAAATATGTGGTGTTCTACCCTTCCTTCCATGATGCCGATTATAATTCCAGTTCAAAAGGCACTCTTACTTAATTACAAAAAGTTACCAAAAGGTGTCATGTAATGACTATTTGACAGACAGGATTTAAACCTATATGCAGAAAGATTCAAAAAACAGCTTCAAAAAACAATGAAGGAATCCAAAACTAGGGAAATAAAGAGCAGGAAGACAAACAATCATTATGGAGGATGCTACAATGAACTAAGACAAACTGAGAGAATAAATACAGAAGATTTGTGGCATTTGTGACACCTGGGAAGAAAGCTAAACCTGATTGAGAAAAGAAGAAAATGGATGTAACTAAATACAAACACAGGTGACAAAAAGATCAACAAAATAAAACAGGTGAGCAATTGAACAAGGGGAACAGAAAACAGAACAGAAACGCAGACTTGACACAGAGAACAAACAAAACTAAGAATAAAATCACAGAGCTGTAATCTAGAGATAAAAAACTAAAATAAAATGGCCAGAACTATGCAGACGCTGAGCAGGATGATAAAAAAAATAAAATTCTAAAACTTAAGCAAATAAAGAAGCAAATTGAAGATATTTTACAATAACTTAAACTGAGGCTACGGTATTTTTGAAAACGGAGATTTTCCGTTTTCGTTTTAAAAAAATAATCCCGTCCACATGTAAACGCAGAAATGAAGAAAAACGCTGCTAGGAACATGCCAAAGCAACAGGTGGCGATATATTCCTAACCGTGTAGAAATGTTGGCCAATCAGAAATCTAGAAGCCTCGGTGGGAAATAGTAAACACCCATGTAATGTTTTTGAGCTTATTTTGTGAGGTGAGGATTGCTACAACCCTTTCAACTTATTGGAGGAGTTGTGTTACCCCGATAGGTCAGTAGGTCAATATCATGCAATATGGTTGAGGTCTCACCCAGACAGACTGAACTTATCAGCTTTCACACTTTTCTCTTGTCAATGTTCCTAGCAGGACTTTGCATCCCCTGGACTTCTCTAAATCTATTACATTTCCTAGTAACAAGTAGGGACAGGTACATGTATTTTCAATATTGATGGATAGATAATGCTGCTGTGGGGGAGGTGAAGAACAAGAAATTGTTCATCATTAAAGCAAAGGTAAGTGCTACATAGCAGGGCCGTGCAGAGATGTTTAAAGGGGCGGATGCTCAAAGTTAAAAAAGGGGCACATAGAACCAGGCTGAATAACAACAACCCACATTCATCAAGAATCTAATATGGAATCGCATCATACTATATCACTGCCATCAGGTGGAGACAATGCAAAGCAAACGTAGCCCATGTTTTACCTGATGGGTACAATGTTGCTGTTGAGGGGTTTCTGCTGCTCCTGCTACTGATAGTACTGGAGGGCAGGGCTGTGTTGATCTGAGACTGTAGACTGTAAAAAGTCCATAGGACAGATGGTAGCTGATTAAACAAGTAGCAAGAGATTAAAACAAAAAACTGGGGGAAATAAACTAGCCTCTGCCTGTGACTCACTCTTTGCCTCTCTTCCTTCTTCCATCTCCTCATCTGAGCTATCACTATCCACTTGCTGTCCATCTGAGAACAAGGCACTATTTGCTATTTGCATTAAACTATTATTTAATTATCCACACTTATCCACATTCCCCTCCAGAAAGGCAGGGAAAAGCCCTGTAAGTTACTTTAAAACTAAATATGTTCCCTAAAATGGTGGACAGAGATACAGATCCATGACACCCTTACCCAGTTAGCTAGCAGCTAATGACCAGTACTACCTGTGCAGTTAATAAAAGGACAGGTAATGTTTTGTTGCGCTGTTGCACACACAGCACCTCATTTGTTTCAATTCGTCAGTTGCTACAAGACAACTTACCACCGTCTACATAATAAGCTAATACTCAGTTTACTCTACAGCTCCGCAAAAAATGCACGCGCTCTTTGCCTGCTCGTAGCCAGCGTGCTCTGGCGTCAAGTGCAAGCATTGCTGAATGGTAGTCATGTGACCGATGCAAGCCGGATTCTTTTATTTAGCAAAGATATGATTATTAGTTCAATGTTATTGTTGAGGGGCACAGGCACAGCGGTCTATCCCAGATGTGATAGGGTAAGAGGCAGGATACACCCTTTGCAGGTCGCCAGTCTATCACAGGACTAACATATAGAGACAAACAACCATTTGTACTCACAGGTATTTTAGAATCACCACTTAACATAACCCTAGTAACTACAGGACTTTTAACTGTGGGAGGAAACCAGAGTACCACCAAGATGTTAATCCAGACCTATCAAAAATAGGAACCAACCTCAGTGATTTTCCTGTGGTTTGAAATCTTGTGTGATCGTGTGAATTCTGTGATTCCAGTCAACTAACCATTCTTACTAGATTGCATCATGTTATCTGAACAAGAACAAATTAAGTTGCTGAATTTCATGCAGATCCTACATGATTTAATTGCATTCACCATAGAAACATGAAATTATTCTTGTTCAAATTCTAAGTTTGAATCTTGTACATGTAACAACCAACCAATTTCATTTTTTTGGAGTGTAAGTGAACACAGACCTATTACTTAATCAAAGCGCACCAGATAAGGTTAGAATGACCTGATTTTCTTATGCTAGTTACACTTAGGTCACTTATTTGCATCTTAATAATCATTTAGAATTATGTAGAACAAAACTCGGCTTAGTGGAAATTGTTGACATAACTGTATTAAGTAAATTGAACAAGTTATTTTTTTTGAGTGTTGACCTCAGATCATGTGATTGGTTTGAACATTTATGAATATCTGATTTCTTTGCCTTGGGATATTTTGAGTCATTTTTGCAGTACATTTTGAGTCCTTATGGAGTTGTACTGTTAAATGCAGTCCAACCAACTGCCAAATCTCTGAATGTGAGCAGAGATTATAGTACTGCACTGCACACTTCTGAATTCATCCTGCTGCTTCTGTCAGCAGTCACATCATCTGAGGGGACCAGCGACCTGATTCCACTGCAGGTAGTCCTATGCCATAACATTACTTCCATCATGTTTGACAGATAATGTGGTGTGCTTTGGGTTATGAGGTGTTTCTATCCTTCTCTATACTCTTCCTGTTATTCTGGTACATCTTGGTGTTTTTGGATAATGTCACAGCTGTCTGATTTTATGAGGCTATACTGGATAAAAGAAGCTAGTGCGGTGTAGAAAGTTTAATTTGCCAGTTTTATTTGACTTTTGACTTTACAACATTTACGGAGAGAATTTTTAATAAAAATTTCATAAATGCAGTGGCTTATTTAGTTTAAGGGTTAGGTATGCTTGGTGACACTGGGAGTCAAGGTGATGAGGATGACGTGTTGTGCGGCAGGTACATAGCTGGACTGGCCATCGGGCATACCGGGCATTTGCCTGGTGGGCCGATGGTGATTCTTCGTTTTTATGGACCGATGTCTTTTTTTTTTTTTGTAACGGCATGAAGAATGAAAGGTGGTGGATTGGCCAGATGCTGGCCGATGTGTAAAAATAACTCAGTTGTTTGGTGGTGGCTATGGCAGAGCTTCCACACAGCAAAATCTCCAGTGTTAAATTAACACTAGAGAGTGTCTATATGGGTCCACACCTCTGAGTGTTAAATACAACACTGTTGGGTGTTAAATTAACACTTTTGACAGTGTTATATGTTTAAAAGTAACCTAGTCAGTTTTGAAGATTAACAAAGACTAACACTGAGCAGTGCTGATTTTCTAACACTGGAATATTTCTAACATTTTGAGTTATTTTCCAGTGTTAGAAAATCAGTACTGCTCAGTGTTAGTCTTTGTTAATCTTCAAAACTGACTAGGTTACTTTTAAACATATAACACTGTCAAAAGTGTTAATTTAACACTCAACAGTGTTGTATTTAACACTCAGAGGTGTGGACCCATATAGACACTCTCCAGTGTTAATTTAACACTGGCGATTTTGCTGTGCACAGAGGCCAGCGGGTGGATGAGGGAAAGTGGAGGAAGGAGGAGGGGAGACCCGAGGCGGCCGCCGGTCTGAGTATCAGGTGAACTGAACTTCAGGTAAGAAGTTATGACCTGCAGTCTATCTGGGTCAGATATAAACCAAGTTTAGGTGCAGTTTATTTTCGTTGTGCTGACTTTTTACAGTCAATTAAAACAACTCGTACTGCGTACCATGTAGCATGACGGAGTTTCTATACAGCTGGGTGGGTGCTATGATGTTACTGATAGTGAACTTTATTTTATTCATAAGGTTAGTTAGTAGAGTTGCCAACCGTCCCGTAAAAAACGGAATTGTCCCGCATTCAGAGAAAATATTACGAGTTTTGTATTGAGCTGAAAAGGAACACAGTTTGTCCCGGACTTCAGCTACAATGGAAAAAGACACAAAGCTGGATTTATTCTGTGTTTACGCTGCACAGCTGCCTCTTCTTCTCTCATTCTCTCCCCTCCCTCTCCTGTTGCTACTTCAATCATGAAACTGATCAATGATCAGCTGATCGGCTTTTCTCTCTTGTTTGTTTATCTCCCACTTTGCGCCAGAAAGAGGAAACCAGCGGATGTCGCGTTAAACAACAGCAGCACGTTTAAGCTTGATCAGCTGTTGTTAGAATGTATTTAATATTAATTTCTAGTATCAGCTGATGTTTGCTGGAGCCACAGCTGTAAAGCTGCTGGTCAGGATGGTTTGGATATGTGGTGAGAGGGAAACATGAAGATGAAACCAGGAGATGTCCTTACTGAATCATCAGAGCTGAACAGCTGATGGAGAAACAGGTTTACCTTTTAGGTGACATGAATGAGTTGAAGGGAAGTTATGAACTGTTTCTGAGAGACAAATAACACCAGGATCCTTCGTAGCTGACAACTGGTAACTGTGCAGGGGCGGGTCTAGCAAAGTTTTGCCAGGGGGGCAGGTAGGGCACAGGGGGGCACAGAGAAATACTTTTCTTTCTTCTTCTCATTTAAAATGTCTCACTTTTATTAAATAATTATCTGAATCTTACAACCAAAGTTTTTATCTGACGTAAAATGTATAGAAATCATACATATAGCAACAAGACTGTACATCACTGTCACAACAGCGTTTGTTTTCATTCAAAGGCTTTATTGCTTTAACACCCGACCCATTCTTCAAATCTGGGGAAAAGGAGGACTTATTTGTCGGCCGCATTTGGAGGAGCACGTACTCTCTAGTACTTCTAGAGAAGGGGGTATTTCTCTGCTGAAGACAGACCAGAAGAACTGTGCCCACACCCTGGATGTCAACAGCCTCACCATCACCAGAGTCATCTCTGCCGTTTATCGAACAGAAGACAGTGAGATGACAAACCGCTGGAGAGTCAGGGAATACAGCTTAGAAGGCAGAGGTATCATGTCGGTGCTCTGCCAGTTTCTAAAGAGGTTTGCACAGGTATGAAGAGAAAGGCTACAAAGGAAGAGAGCAGCAGCCCGAGCCCCACTCCACCAAACAAGTGCGTCAAACTGTGATTAATAATGAAGCCTTTCCCAGAGAACTTGTTTTCTCAAGACTGTATAATAGTTTTAAGGCTCTGGCACTGTTTCTGTGAACTGCATTGGGCACATATGGCAGGGTTGTGCCTGGATCTTGCACCAGGGACATCTTTTGTAAAGCCAATTGAACTAAGAATCCATAAAGACAGTGCCAAGTGTACATTATTCTCACCTACATTTCAGACATAAGCAAGAAAGAACAAAGTGGTAAGTAATAAATAATATTTAAGGTTACCTCTAAAATTATGTCCCAAAAAGTTAGAAAACATGTTGAGGTTTTAACTTTTATTGTTGCTTTTCTGCCTTTTGTTTTTTAAAGTCAGAAGAAAAGGAGAAGTAAGAAGAGATACCACACAAAATAATTTCACTCTAATACCATACCAGCTGGTATGACGGTGCTGCCTGTAGGCTCCTGCTTTTATTCTCAGATCCTGATTCTCGTAATTCCAGAGAAGGCAGATATTTA
Organism: Simochromis diagramma; assembly: GCF_900408965.1. NCBI lineage: Eukaryota > Metazoa > Chordata > Actinopteri > Cichliformes > Cichlidae > Simochromis > Simochromis diagramma. The sequence goes on from NW_024386982.1 coordinate 1,259,338, forward strand.
TGTGCTGTTACCATCATCTTTCAACATCTGATAGAAATCTTCAAGTAAACTGATGACACACATCTCTCGCTGTCTTCTGATTGGACCTTTCTCACCGAAGTCAGGTGACAGCACAAATACAAGGAAGTCTGCATCGACCTTGAAAAAAGAAATGTATTAAATGATTATACAAATGCTTTTATAATAAAAGTAACAATACACATAACGAAAGTTAGTAATGCAGTAATCTTTGCACAATGCAAATTTGTATTTATTGTTTCTTCAGTCCACAAGAAATAGATACCATAACTAAAAACTATATATTTTTGTGAGCCAGTGTGAGCCAACTTTACTTACATCCTTTAAATGTACAGGAACACAGAACTGCTGGCACGTTTGGTGGGTGTGGGCCCACAGCTCATCTAAACCATAGAGATTGGTTGAGTATTGGGATCAGCCGCACCACTGCATGCAATGTGATGGCACTAATAGACATGGAGGAAATAATACTTGAATTCATTCTGAATGAAGGCATCATGCTAAATTTTTTGACAGCCATTTCAGTAATGAGTACACAGACTTTTTCTTCACCTGACTGACAAGCTGGAGTCAGAATCTCTATTGACTAATGTTATATGCTGATGTTGTTTTGTTGTTTTGAGCCAAACCAGATTTCTCTATAGAAATTCTGTGTTAAAGAGTCAATGCACCAAATTGGGCTTTTGATAGCAATGTATTGCTCATGGAAGGAAAGACAGAAACTGCTCAGAGGGATTAGTAGTGGGCACAAGTTAGACAAGCTCATATCACTACATTGGCTTTATCAGCCCTGCACTGAACAGGCAAGTCTTAGATGTGAAACTGAAGGTTTTAGATTGAATCAAGAACCGAAGCTTAAAGAACAACCTAGGTGTGTAATTTGGAACAAAGTTGGGTTAACTAAAACTATCTTGAACTATGGAAGGTTAAGTGTGAGCTACTGAGCTGCCACAGATTTTGTTTTGTCTATGTTTTTTGTTTCATTTAAAGGTTTCCGGTTCTGGTCTCTTCATTTTGCTTTGCTCCACCACTCCTGCAAACCTAGAACTTTTCTAGTAGCTTTTATATCTGTCTTACAGTGACATAAGTGCTACAGACATAAGTTTCTATCTCTCAATCTCTCCCAGTATATTCACTATATATGATGTAGGTAGGGTTTGGATTTTCACCCCTAAATTGTGATGGTCTGGCAGTCTCTACTGGTCGACCTGCCTGTGTGTATTTTTTTCTATGTTTTGTTTTGGCTCCCCTTCCAGTCTCCTGCCTCCTCCTTTATGTGTGTGTGTGTGTGTGTGTGTGTGTGTGTGTGTGTGTGTGTGTATATGTATGTGTGTGTGTGTATATGTATGTGTGTGTGTGTATTCCAGCATGGCAGTTTATGGGCGTCATCAGGCCGGAAAGGGTTTCCCGCGCTGAAGCAAACCACACCTGTCTTCCATCTGGATTCAACAGGTACACTCTCAGTTACCATGTGCTTTTCAAACCTTATCCTTTAAACTGTTTAATATAACGGTCATTCCATCCAGTCACCTTTGATCTTTAATAGTTTTTGAGATGTTGGTGAAAAATGTGTTAATCACAGTGCAGATTTCTGGCATGTTGTGTAAATTTAAAAATCTGATTATTTCTAACAAAAAAAGAGTGTGAAATTAAGGTTAGACTTGTGTTTGTAAATGAACCACCCCATGTTGTGTAGCTTTCTGGATTTTATACTTATTGGACTACATACTTATTTATTATACAAGCTATACAGTGCATAAAATCAAAATTTGCATGTTTTAAGTAACTGAAATGGTTAATTACGTGAGCTAAAGAACATAAGAAAGTTATAGAGTATATTTATATGAAACATGTGTATACTTACTGTATTTGATGTGTTTTAACCATATATAATACATATTACAGAATGTTACACCTACACATGTGTAAAAAAAACATGGCTTTGATTTTGCCACCCTGTTTGATTTCCATGCCACCCATTTTCTAGAGAAAATTTCTCTAGATCCACCCCTGTTTGTCACACTGATATCATATCATAACAGTACAGTTGACAGTATTTTTCCAATGTCAAGTAAACCATTTCTACAGTTTAAATGAGCTGGGTGGCTGTGGTTAATTTGGACTGCAAGGCAGGATTGGGAGAGATGCGCTCATATGTTTGTGCCATACTCTATATTCCTCTGGCAGCTGTAAGTAAATGTTGATTAATCACACAGCAACTATCTGGCATTTTAGCTAAGATAAACACAAAGGCGTTCAAAGGATGGTTGGAGGGCAAAGGACTGCAGTACTGTACCCTTTACCTGCCAGGTGGGCATGTCCTGCTGATATCACGTGAAAACTATGGATTGACACATAAGAATGATGGTTTGTTAACATCCCACAGTGTCACCTTTCAAGATTTATTCCTCTGTGTACAGTGAATCTTCACTTGCTTCTTTCTTTCACAAGTTTAATAAAGTGCAGTCATTCATCAGAGTTTACCTTGGAGGAGAAAAGATGGTGTCACAATTCCAGAGAATATAGATGTTTGAAGAGCAGAGCGGTGGGCTGTGACACCACTGCGGTGGGTATGTTTGTGATCCAAGACCCAAGGGCAGCATAGGCACACTGCGCTTTGATATAGTGTTGATAAATTGGTGTAGAGGCTTTGATGTTGTGTCAGGTGTGTGTGTCTTTGTGTATATGCTCCCATTGGTCAGGCATCTGTGTGTTGCCTGTGACACATGGGATCAAAAGACAAAGTAGTAAACATACTAGCTCTCTTTTTGGAGCTACACGTGATCGCGTACAGCACTTTAAAAGTTGACATGTTGATGTGCCCTTGATGCCACAAAAAACAAAAGTCCTTTAAGTGAGACTGTTTTAGTGAGATATAAAGTGATGGAAAACACTTTAAATTCTGAGTTCTGTATATGCTTTGTATCTGTTAACTAAGGCTCAATGGGTGGGTGGCTCAAGTAGGGGAGACCGGGGATAGTTGTAACATTTTTGACATTTCTGTCTGTAAATTGGAGCTCTTTTAAGTAGGGATGGGTATCGTTTAGGTTTTATCCGATACCGGTGCCAAACCGGTACTTTTGAAACGGTGCCGGTGCTCAAACAGTGCTCAAACCGGTGCTTAAAGAATGGAGAACACAAAATTGGTCCAAAAACCTCTCATGTTCAGCTGTTTTTTTGTAAAAAGATAACAATGTTAGCCTTTTCTGCAGCTATGGGGCATATATGGTATCACTCTTGGCTGGAAGCAGTGCTTAAACAATGGAAAAAACACAAACTTTGTCCAAAAACCTCTCATGTTTAACTGTTTTCCACTTTTTCTTTGGTCATTTTAGCCTTTTTGGCCAGGGTGAAGGGAGTATCTGCCATCAAACAAGAAGACAGCCGCATGTAGCTATGATGATGTTTGCTAGTTCACCTTACATGCATTAATTTAATAATGTGGTTAGCCTACTCAACGTAAATTACACACAAACAACATTAAGCTACTCACGCAGAGAAGAACGGCTGCTGCTGCCATCATCATCCGTCATCATTTCTGCTACACTGGCAGGGCTAGGGGCCAGGACTCTATTTCTCGGGTTTTTGGGGGATGTTGCTCCGGGTCCGATAACTGGCGACCCACCCGCAGTAGATGTGCTCGGTGTGAGGTCTCGCAGCAAGCTATCAAATACGGTGCATTTCTCGGCTTTTAAAAAAAACGCTATGCGTCGCCAGGTGTTTCATCGGATTTGAGGTGTTACCTCCTTTGACAGTATCACAGTATCAGCTTAAAGCACTTGTTGCAGGCTGCTGAGTTTGCATATTTTGCTGTGAAGTACAGCCAGACTTTTGACCGCTTCGCTTTGGGCATTTTTAATCTGTAGCGCTGCTCTAAAAGAACGTACGTACCTGGACCCGCCTACTATCCTCAGAAACGTAAAATGATTGGCTAGAATCTAAAGTGTATCACAGCTCAGGAAAAAAAAGCACCGAAATAAAGCACCGAAATGTGCGCTGCTTTTCGGTCTGGTTGCTACCGTTTATGTCAGATGGCACCGGATACCGGTACCCATCCCTACTTTTAAGGTAGTGGATTCAAAATGTAATGCAAAGTATTTACATGTCTCTGCTATTAAATAGTGCAGCTATTTTCTCTGCAGCACAATTACCCATTGCATGGTATGGTCTCAAACACAAAGAGTGAAATGTTACAATTAACCCCATAGTCTGGGTTAGTTGTAACATATCCTGGGGTGAAATGTAACACAATGAAATAAGGGTACTGACAAAACATTAACATGTAATCTTTTTATTCAACACATGAATGCACTTAGAGCCATTTATGTAGCTGTGTGTGTGTGTGACAGAATGCAGAAATCTAGCTTTTGAACATATTCCAACCCCCCAAAAAAGATAAATTATGGAATTTTCTGCAACTGATTTTTTCATTAATTTTGGTTGGTCTTCCTTGAGTTTGGCCTCATTGGCTCAGTGGGCATTATAACCTACAACTCTTGCACCAACTTTTGAACATAACAGTGAAGCTGAAAAAATGTAGTTGTGCACCAGCATTGCAATTCCATTACTTTTTATCATGGCTTACCTTGGTGTGGTTTGCAAAGTGCTTCAGAAAGATGAGGAAATCTGTTTCTTGCACCCATCCTGATTTATTTCCACTACCAGTACTTCCTACTGGTTCATCTCTGACACAGTGGTCTGCATAATGTATGTGTGGGAACACAAACAGTGGAGGAATTGTGTTGCCAATGGCATTAACCGCATATACAAAGGTGACCAGTGAACCTCTCTCTGCTGATGTCGTTGCCCCAACTTGTTTAATATGGGTTAAAGTAATAGTGTGGTAAGTTGTAACATCTGCATTATTGTTACAACTAACCCAGACTGTTGCTGACTCCTATAGACATGAACTAGCCAACATTACAGCCAACGGCTAAAACATTAGCACTAAAGACCTACACAGAATATATCCCCATAGGCATACAAATAACACAATTTAAGTTTGATGAGTTTAACTGCAAAGCAGATAATGCTATTAGAAATTGAAATAAAGTAGAAAAATTTACTTTTTGGCATACAAATTACTTTTTTTCGTGTTATATTGTCTGTGTTTGACAAAATGTGCTGATTTTTCACATGTGATAGCAGAACTGAGTTGGGCATGTACAGGATGAATCACATCATTTGAAACTTCTCCTGATTGGAGAAATTTGAAGTGTTACAACTGACCCACGTTACAACTATCCCCGGTCTCCCCTACATTTTTGAGAAAACAATGTCAGTTTACTACATTATTGCATCTTCAAAGCCAGAGTACTTACATGATTTAAAGATAACAAAGTAATAATAACTAATGTAATCTGAGTTCTTATTTTTATTCATATTTTAGTTTGCAGATATCCTGTGTAGTACAAAAAAGAGACTTAAAAAAGTGGTGTGCATACTGTCTTGGTACGATAGACGTATATAAAAACAAATGGACATAGCCATCACCCATTGTCACCTACTGCATCATTGACTCAAAAATTGATGTACTACCAGATCTGAAAAGTGAAGCCAATGTAGAAATGCATTTAATCTTTTTATTGCCCATTCAGAAGTCTTATATATATAGTATATATATCTATATACTATATATATATATGTCTATATATATATATATATAATGTATATAGAGACACGTGTGTGTGTGTGTGTGTGATTTACATTGCTGTGCTTGAGAGCCTCCATCTACCGGAACCAAATTCCTTGTATGTGTCTGCACATATACTTTGCCAATAAACACGATTCTGATTACAGGGGCTCACGTTTGACTTAGAATAAGATATGAATAAGATGAAGCGAATCAAAACGTAGCAGCCAGATTTCTGTGGTATGACCTCTTCCTGCACTCAACATCACACCTGGCATGCTTTGATGTGTTATATTAATATGTAGCAACAATTATTTTCCGGTGTAAACTGGAATAAGGTAGAATGGGCGCAGTTGTGATTGGTGATGACCCTAACTCTAATCGTAGCCCTGCTTCTAACCAAGGGTAATGTGAAAGTCTTTTTTTTTTTTTATGAAATTATTACTCTCGTAAGACTTCGCAATCAAGGAACAAAAAAAGAGAGTTTAATATTTCAGACACACACAAATATAATAATAATAGTAATAATTTTACCTCCAAAAGTTGGTGGCCCTCACACCAATTGTGAGTAAATTCTTCGAGCGTTGGTTTTGAAGCACATCATGGACAGTCTCCCAAAAGACCTGGATCCCCTTCAGTTACAGAACCAACCGATCCACAGAAGATGCTATCTCTACCACACTCCACATTATGCTGTCCCACCTGGAGAGGAAGAACACCTATGCCAGAGTCCTTTTCGTCGACTTTAGCTCAGCTTTCATTCCAGAGCAAGCAGTTGGTGGAAAAGCTGATGCTACTAGGCGTGGACCCTGCAACCTGCAATTGGCTTTTCAGCTTCCTGATAAAGCGGCAACAGACAGTCAAGGTGGGCAGCCACACATCAAAGACTATCTTAGTGAGTACAGGCTCTCCTCAGGGGGGTGTCCTGAGCTCGCTGTTGTTCAATCTGCTCACACATGACAGAAGGGCCAGATTCAGCACTAACCACACTGTGAAGTTCGCAGACGACACAACAGTGATTGGTCTCATCACTGACAATGATGAGTCAGCTTATAGAATAGGCGTGGAGCAGCTTGAAGTGTGGTGTAGATCCCATAATCTCACCATCAATGTGAACAAAACAAAAGAGATGGTGATCGATTTCAGGAAGTCTTACAGATATCACCACACACCACACTATAGATGGTGCTGCTGTGGAGAGGGTCAGCAGTGTTAAGTTCCTGGGTGTGCTGATGATCTGTCCTTCTCTACTAATGCCACAGCAGTTATCAAAATAGCGTCTCCACTCCCTCAGTAGACTCAGAAATGCAGGACTCTCCACCCTTCACCTCACAACTTTTTACAGAGACACAATGGAGAACATCCTGACACAAAGTTTTACGTCTTGGTTTGGCAGCTGCAAGTCCTATGAGAAGCGACAACTCAATAGGACTGTTAAGAATGCCAGGATGACTGTTGCCCCTCTCTTGTCTCTGGAAGAGATGTACAAACAGCGCTGCATACGCTGCAGCGTAAGCTGTCTCCATCATCAAAGACTCCCACCACCCCTCTTATGGCCTGTTCTCCCTCCTGCCATCTGGCAAGAGGAACAGGAGCATCAGCTGCAGAACCACCAGGATGCTGGAAGGGTTCTTTGCACGAGCTGTGAGACTGGTAAATGGACTGTACCCCCTCCCATCCATTCAGCTATTCACACACCTATACTGTAAGAGCCACAAGCAGATTGTGATGCCCCCTATCTACACACGCACGCACACACACATACGCATACAATATAATCTTCAGATACACACATTATCTGATCTACTTATCCCCTTCTGTGAAAGGACTGCTGCTATCTGAATGAGTGTGACTATTTAAACTTGAGTTTGTTTTAGAATTTAGATTTAGAATTTATGTTACTTATCCTTAATTAGTGCTGCGATTTATTACTGCCTTTTTACTGCTCTTTTTTATCTTTTTCAATTTGTATAGACTATCACACTGTAGAGGCTGTTGAGAAACAGTATTTTGTTTCAACCTCGGTATTTCTCGAAATACCACGCAAAATGACGATAAACTTCTACTTGAACTTCTTGAAAATACATGGTTTGTGTAGGGTTATGGTTAGGATTGTCATTTATGATGATTTAGACCAGAAGGTCAAAAGGAAGGTATTATGTTGGGTTTTTGACCACTCGAGGTCTGCTGGCAATTTAGGGCACAGATTCTTGCAGTAAACACTTGCTATCAAGCAATAGCCATTTCATTTTTATCTTGTGATTTCGCTGTAGATTTTTTAAATCAGATTTTTGCCACTGTTTCAGATTATCATATATCTTGGAACTTTCACTTTCAGAAGTATGAAGCTACCTGTAAGACCAGGGGTGGCATGACACCAAACTGTTACGACAGTAAATTGCCCTTAAAAGTTTCATGGTAGTTTTTCATGAGCTGCAGAGGGGGCGACATCATGTAACTCTTTCCTATCGTTTTGCTGATTGGATTTGAGGGTAGTGCCATTTGAACAACATGTATGTTAAAGTTAGTAATAGAGTTTCAATATGGTTTTCAGAACAGTGGGCAGTGCACACACTGGAATTCTTTCTGTCCTGTTCCACTGATTTGCACAGTAGGAAGTAGATTATGAAACAGAGTAGGGGAGACCTGAGCATGAAAGCTCTAGTGCGATTTGATCTCAAGCCAGTGGGGAGGCTCAAGAATCCAAAGCCAGTCAGTTATTTCTGTGCACTCAAGCTGACGTTAAATATTGCCTCCAACTGGGAGAAGGCGATTATGCTTGGGACTGAGCAATTTCATTGTAATTGCTAACAACCAGATGGACAAAGTCAAGCCGAGTGATTGTTCTCATCACAATTTGTATCACCTCTGTCCATGTCAGTGCAGTTATCCATCTTCCCCAGAAGAATCTACAGTAAGTGCAATGTAGCATACCACATTATGTCAGATCAGAAATACCTGTCCAACATTTTTATTGCTAATGAACACAGCAGCCTGTTGTGGTATCTGCAGTATATGCTCAATTTATGTTGTATTAATATGCTGCAACAGGGGAGCAGATAATTAAGAAGTCTAAGTTCTACCTTTGGAACTTTTATTCTGCTAAACCATCTTGGAATTATCTCGGAAAAAGAAGCCATCTATGTCCACTGTGAATGACACTCTTTGAACAAAGGCGGTGGCTAACGACACCAACTGTCTGCCATCTACAATCCAGTTTTGAGAACCCTTCCCAGATACCTTAATGTCCGCTCACATCCTGGGTCTTCTGACTTCAGGAAATCACATGATAGGGTGGGTCTAGGTTTCACAATTAGTTCACCTTATACCTTGTGACTTATGCCCGTTTTCACACCTTGGCTCGTGTGATTAGGTAGAGGTAGAGGATCATTAGGAGGTCCATTGTCCCTCATAGGGCTTAAATCTGGAACTCTCCACAATTTGACCTTAGAACTAAAGAAGCTAGTTCTAAGATAGCTTACCTGGATAAGGAAAAATTATTCTAAATTACAGAGTAAATGCACATAATTGTGTTTTAAGACTGTACACCAACATGATGCAGTGATTTTGAGTCAAAAGACAGTAATTTGTGCTTCGCTATTATTCCAAAACAATAACTTGCATTCTCTAAACTCCATAAAGTTTACAATTTAGCATGAAAGCAGTAGTTTAGTGTGTGCGGAAAGTATTGAGTAGAGTTGTCCATATATATGAAAGCTTATCTTATTGCATCAGTAAGTTCATCGGTTTGGTTCGGATTGTCTACTCTGGGTTTTAGAGGGTTTAGCTTAATTGAAAACAGTTTCAACTGAAAATTATGCAATTAATGTGTTATTATATATTTTGTCTCCAAGCTGTCAGACTTGTAATTTCTTTTAGATAATTTTGAGCAGTAGTTCTTTAGCCTTTTTGAAGGTCTTTCAAAGCTTCTTTTTGGACATTGGCTGCTTTTTCACTCTTTTTCAATCCAATCCTTGTACCTGGCTGTTTTCAAAGGAATGGTTTTTGTTGTTGTTGTTTGTTAAGCCGCTTAAAGCTGTGTTGTAAGTGCATCCTTATTCAAGCATAAACAAGGTCGCTAACCCAGGGGATGAACTGGTGTCGTGGCTAAACATAACACATAACTTAAAAAAGGACCAGTTTTAAATTGTATTTTTAGGTTTTTTGTTTCTAGCTGTTGGATGCAAACACAACATGCCTCACCATCCAGGGGTGTGATCTTTCCAGGATTCCTGTCCTCCTCCTGTACACATCTGAAGCAATCAACCTCACCTGTTTGTCATCTGCTGATCAGCTGGCTGATACGTATGCTTGTAGCAAACCTTCAGTTTTCACCTCAGCATCAAATTAACTGTGGCAGTGAAATCCTCTCTGACCTTAAAGTCTGTTTCCTGTTGTTAGCTTGTTGATCACTTACGTATCTTCTCCTCCATGCAGAAGCCCTGGCGTTAATCTCTGTGAAAGTAATTGTGTGAGAGGGAGCAGTGGATGAGATTCTGTTCCTGTAGTGGAGATTCTGGATTTTACTATCAGACTGCCTTCCCCTAAGGACTTTGTGAATTGAGACTGTGGATTTTCCCTGCCTGAGGACTTTTTAAATAGTTACCTTTTCATGTGCACCATAAATAAACTGAATCTGAGTCCAGCCTGCCCATTGATTATGACAATAAATATACCTGTCGTTATTTAAACTTAACGTAGCCTCTTTGGAACTAGAACTTTACCTCATTGAGGACAATAATATTAAAATGAGGTGTACAATTTCCAACTTCAGTAGTTTTCTTTTTACATTTTGTAGCAGGCCCCTTTTCTGGGACCTCTCAAACTCCCATTTGTAGGTTCAAGGTTCAAGGTTCAAGGTTCTTTATTTGTCACATGCATAGTTATACAAGTATAACACACAGTGAAATGTAGCCTGACACGCTCCTCGACATGTGCAAAAATTGGGGGGGGGGGGTGTAGAGGAAGAACATTATATATATATATATACAGACATATAGTATATACACTGGGTGAATGTGCAGTAGTAGCAGCAAGCAGGTGAATTCTGTACATTAATATGAATAGACATCTGATTATTTTACAGGAGTATTCATGGAAACTGAGAGGTGAGGAGAGCAGAACCTGTGCACAGAACACATCAGGCACCAGTGGCGGCAAATATGACATTCGGAAAGTTGGAGAGGTCATGCTAGTAAAGCAGATAACGGGAAAATCTTTCAAAACTGGATACAAATTCCAAATGAGCCTGCAAATGATAATTTGTTATCATTTTCTAATATGGTCACCACAGGAAATAACTATTACATTACAGAAGACCAGCCGCTGGATCAGTTTCAGAGTTCTTAGTCTTTATTCCTGTGTTTTTCATTATGGCGAAGTCAATGTCGTAACAATGCTTCTTGGCTATAAAGAAACTTGAGATGCACAAAGGGTTGAGAGAGGAGACTCTGTGAAGGTTGAAGGCGACAGTGTTCCCCATGGTAATGGGAGCACTCAGGGAAGTAACCTCAAAACTGGTGGCAGATCCCAGTGCAGTCCTAGGAACAGCAAAGACCTGATCTTGGAGGATACAGATCACCGGCAGCCAAGTGGGGATTTTTTTGGTATCTGTATATATGTATGTTTTATAATTCCATCCTGGAAAAAGAACATTTTTCATTAAAAGCCCAAAACTTTCATGACATTCATATTCATGATGTCTGCGTGTAAACCTATGACCACAACTGTATATATGATGCAAAGATGCTTCTGATTAATTTCGGACTTAAGTTAACTTCTATGGGGTCAAACATGTATGATTATAAGATCATTCAAAAAGGCAAAGTCTTGTTGACTTTGTCCCATAATAGACAGACATTGTTATGTTGTGATGGTGGCTAGTGTGAAAATGGACACTACTTTGCAAATATACTTATGAACTGAATTTAATTGAATTAATTGTAAATAAATGAGTATTTGTGCCAGACCTAGAGTGGAGGTGGGCTGCAAAGAATCACCCCCAAAAATATTTTGACTTTTGACAGGATCTCAGGTTAATACAGTTCAGATAAAATGTTAAATGTCTCCTGATTCCACCTAGTTCTTCTATGTCCTGTAATACTTAACACTTCGACTTTATGAGTAAAATACAGGCTTGGGTGAAGTCAGATGTCTAAACAAGTTTCTTTTTAATATTGCATAGATACTATGAAAATCACAGAACTCCAGTTCTACTCCAAGCTTGCCCCCACAACTCCTGCTGACAAGAGGCACCAAAAGTGGATTACATTTCCAGGCTCTGGACTGTAATCAGAGCCGACACTGCCAATAGAGCCAGGGCTGGCCAATTGACCAACAGGCAGTGGCCTTTTTTCATCATCCATTTAAAGATCAATATGAGGGACCTCATGCTCATCGGCTCAACTATACTGAAGATAGGATGAAATAAAATTGAATAGCTGCGTCTACAGAAGAATGAAACGGCAGCAGGGCTTAGAAAAAAGCCCTGAACATAATAGAAGTTTTTTTTTCCTTTTCTCTTGGGTCAAGTACAAGGAGAGAATAGATTGGAGTGCTTCCAGTGAGCAGTGAAAGATTTTATTATAAATCTCAGGAGGGCCGAAGGAGGTAACACAAAGATAGTAGCAAAAGAAATAAGCAGAAGGGAAAAAAACATATAGAGGTGAGAGAGAGCTGAAACTTGCAGAAGAAACCTGGCAGACTGTTAGGTTGGCTAGATGTAGATGTGATGACCTGCAGCAACAATGAACAAGCTTGTAGACTTTTCTAATGGTCATTTTTAACAATAGCTTCACCCAAAAAAGTGAAAAGAATGTTATTAACCCATCTCAGGTTAATAACATAACCATGCAGAAATCCAGAACAATCCAGAAAAGTTTGGGTTTTTATTTTTATGACAGTGTCGATTTCTGACATTTTGTTTAAATTTAAGCTTGTAACAATTTGATCGTTTCTAATAAAACGAGTGTAAAACCTAAGTTAGACATTTTTTTTTATCTATGTAGACTATGTTTATATGAAACGTGTATACTTACAGCATTTGATGTATTTTAACTATATACATGAATGCAACACCTGCATATGTGTAAAGAAATGGCTTTGATTTTGCCACCCTAAGAACATTTCTCTAGATCCACCCCTGCAGTGACACAACATTTCATGCATTCTAGGCAGATTTATAACGTGTAAACACAGACTTCACACCAAAACATTAAGAATTGTACTGATATTTTTATGGATGGTAGGAAAGTGTGACTGCAAGAGCTATTTGCTGCAGGTGAGGAACAAAAACTGGTACCCAACCCACACTCTCCCTTAGTCTATGTAGAGATTAACTTCAGTTCCGTAATAGGTACGGAACTTATTATCGTGTAGATACAGACACTATTTTTCCCCCTCACACTTTGTCAGGATTAAAATATTTCTCACATGAAAGACAAATATGACTAAAATACACCTTTGGACTTGGAAGATGAATGCCAGAGAGACTATGCAGTGGTGTTTGTGTGGTATGTTGAGGTGACACTGAAAAGGGATCTGAGCTGTGCTCCAGCTCTGTTCCTCACATGTTCCTTCCCTTTTACTCCCTCGATGAAACTTTTCATCTTCTGGTATGACTGCAGGAAGCACACTTTCTTAAAACAATCACAGTTATGACATGGGAAGTGAATGAAATGAGAGAGAAAAATAACACAAGTCAACTTTCAGTTTTTTTCAACTCTTGCAAAGTTGTCCTTTATTAGTAAAAAGGTGTAATTTTTATCAAATCAATATTTAAAGTCCAAACATTCTGAAGTACTCTAAGGCTACGTTCACACTGCAGGTCTTAATGCTCAATTCCGAATTTTTGATCAAATCTGATTTTTTTGTCTGCTTGTTCACACTACAAATAAAATGTGACAGCAAACGCGCTCTAGTGTGAACCCTCAAAGCGGCCCGCATGCGCAAAAGAAGACGTCACACACGACGCGCTCTGTTTAGACCCAGAGCAAACAGTATTGTTTGACTTATGGCCCTTAATGTAAAGAATTGTTTCGGACTTTACGTTTCCCAATTTTGCTTTAAGTTAGAAAGTTATTTTGTTATTTACATTTGGCCTAATAATGATCCTTATTGCTGTTTTAGAGAGGAGCGGTGCTTCAAAGGATAGTTGCAGATTTCTGTCAGAATCTGCAGATTATACAGTACAAATAAAATGTTCACGTTTCTCCAACGTTGTCTTCCCAACAGTTTCACTAACATCTACACTGGATGGCCAGGAAGCGTTCACGATGTCTTCTCCAGCGCTGATAATTGGCGTCTGTCTTGTGTCAGTGACGTAAAAGACGGATTTAATGCGACATGACCGTTCAAACAGCAGTCGCTTTCTAAAACATCAGATATGTATCGGATTCAGCACCACATACGAGAGTGACCCAGATCGGTTTTGAAAATATCGGATTTGTGCTGTTCACACTGTCATACCATGATCGGATATGGGTCGCATAGGGTCAAAAAAGTCGGATTTGATGCGCTTTCGCCTGCAGTGTGAACGTAGCCTAAGTTTTATGTCTAGGACCATCTTAAGCACGTTTACAATCTATTTTGAGTTGTGTTTCAGGACACATGGTGCATGCATGAAAGTCCATTAAAGTACTCCTGAGAAAAAAGGGTTAGTTCTTCTCCTATGTTCACCAGTTAGTAGCTGCCTTGACTGTCTTCTGTTTGGTTCTTAAGAGGTAAAATAATCAAACCCTTTTTCTTCTACTACTGGTACAAGAAATCTGAACCGTGATTATAATAACAAAACCCCAATAAAACTCAGTGTTTTAGCTGTCTTATAGTAGATCTGTTTTAAAGTTTGTAATTTTTGTTCATTGTCAATATAAAATGTTGTATTGTTTTAAAGTCATGTCTATACGGATGCTTGTTTTCATGTTCATTGCACACGTCTGACAAATATACACAGATCATTTGCAAAGGAATGGTTTATTTGAAGAGTTTCAGTCAGGATTTAGAAACAGCACTAATAAACGTAACAAAGGATCTTCTTATGGCCTCTGACACTGGAGACACCTTGTGCTTGTCCTACTCGACTTCAGTGCAGCATTTGATTTTTAGAGATTTCAGAGATAAGAACACAATGTTAGTATTAAAGAAACTGTGCTACAGTTGTTTGAATTCCAACTATGTGATTACATCCAATTTGTAGTCTTCTTTACACAAAAGTTAGTCACAGACAGTGTTGGTCAAGTTACTTGAAAAAAGTAATCAGTAACTAATTACTGATTACTTCCCCAAAAAAGTAATCCCGTTACTTTACTGATTACTTATTTTCAAAAGTAATTAATTACTTAGTTACTTAGTTACTTTTTAAAAACACGATTTACAACCTGAATAGGTGATAAAGCGATAGATCTTTCAGCCCAATTCTACTTTTTACAGAAAAGTAAATCCCTCGTGCCCAACTCTGTGCTGCCCTGGGTTCCTTTGCTAGCTTTTCTTGTGACTATGTCAGTAACTTGGGTGTACTGCTGGATAGCTCGCTCAAACTCGATAAGCAAGTGTCTGCTGTTGTGGGATCTAGCTTCCACCAACTGCGCCTTATCTCTAAGGCTAGGCATTATGTTCCGCATGAGGACCTGGAGAAGCTTATTCACGCTTTTGTGACCTCCAGGTTGGATTATTGTAACTCCTTGTACTATGGTCTTCCCTCTTCTCTTCTTCTTAGACTGCAAACAGTCCAAAATGCAGCAGCCCGCCTCTTGACTGGTACCAGGAAATTTTGCCATATTACTCCTGTCCTAGCTAGCCTGCATTGGCTGCCCATAAAGCACCGTATTCAATTTAAAATATTACTCCTTACTTTCAAAACTATTAATAAATTAGCGCCAAGTTATCTTAGTGAACTTCTCAAACCACATACTCCTGCTAGAACACTCAGATCTGCCACTCAACTACTTCTGACCCAACCCAGATCTCGACTGAAGTCCCGGGGTGACCGTGCGTTTTCTCTGGCTGCCCCGGTACTGTGTAAGTAAGTATTTATTTATTGTCATTGTCAGAGAACAATGAAATTGCGTTTGGGGCTTCCGTACAACCCGTAAATAAAATAGTGAAGAAAATAATAAATACCCCTTAAAACCCAAGTGTAAATATTTAACCCAGTGTGACTCCAGTGCAATAAGACAATCCTTAGCAACAACATGAGAACATGACAAGTAATGTTCATAAGAAATTCAGACAAAGACCTGAGAAACATGACAAAGTACAACAATGCAACCCGTTCAATATTATTGTACTGTGAGATATGATGTCAGATATGATACTTATCTATTTAAGAAAGAGAGGGGGGGGGCAGGAGGGGGAAAGAGAATAAAGATATGATGCACCAATGCAGACCAGTTCAGTGCTATTAAGAAGTTGGATATGGTTATTGTCCGTGAGAGGGGGGCAGAGAGTTCAGGAGCCTCACAGCCTGTGGATACAGGCTGTTGGCCAGTCTGGATGTTCTGGCCTGTATAGACCTGTACCTTCTCCCTAAAGGCAGCAGGTGGAAAAGGTGGCGCGCAGGGTGATGTTGGTCCCGCAGGATACTGTGCACCCTCCTCAGACAGCGAGTGGGGAAGATATTACTAATCTCTGGCAGACTTGTTCCAATAATTCTGCCAGCTTCTTTCACCACCCACTGGAGTGCTTGCTGATCGGCCTTGGTGCAGCTGGGGAACCACACTAGAAATCCATACGTCAGAACGCTGCTGATGGCACAGTTGTAGAAGTTCAACATCAGAAATCTGGGAATGTGTGCGCTCCGCAGTCTCCTCAGGTAGTAGAGGCGCTGTTGGGCCTTCCGTGCAACTGAGGTGATATGGTTGCCCCAGGACAGGTCCTCGGTCACAGTTACCCCCAAGAATTTAAAACTGCTCACCCTCTCCACCGCCTCACTGCCAATGAAGAGAGGCAGATGGTTGTTATGACCCTTCCTCCGGAAATCTACAATGATCTCCTTGGTCTTTTTGGTGTTTAAGACCAAGTTATTGTCGTGGCACCATGACTCTAGTTGTTGCACCTCTGTCCTGTAGTTTGTCTCATCGTTGGATATAAGTCCGAGCACTGTAGTGTCATCGGCAAACTTAACAATGAGATTGGACGCGCAGGAGGAAATACAGTCATGGGTGAAGAGAGTGTATAGCAGAGGGCTCAGGACACACCCCTGAGGGGCACCGGTGTTGACCACAAGGGTGGAAGAGGTGTTCTTACCCACTCTGACACTCTGTCTACGGTTAGTGAGGAAGTCCACAATCCAGTTGCACAGAGAGGAGTTAAGTCCCAGTTGGTGGAGTTTGGGACGGAGTTTGTATGGCCGGATGGTATTAAAAGCGGAGCTGTAGTCTACAAAGAGGAGCCGTGCATAGGTGTTCCTGTGTTCCAAGTGCTTCAGTAATGTGTGCAGCACTGTGGCGATCGCATCCTCGGTTGACCGGTTCTCCCTGTATGCAAACTGGTGCGAGTCCAGGGATGGTGGAAAAGCAGCTCTGATGTGTTTAATGACCAGTCTCTCCAGGCATTTGGCGGGAATGGGGGTGAGTGCCACAGGTCTGAAATCGTTCAGACATGTGACATTTGACTGTTTTGGGATGGGAACTGTGGAATACCCTTCCTCTCGACCTCCGCGCATCTGATTCCATTGCACTGTTCAAATCACGATTAAAAACCCACTTATTCAATCTTGCCTTTCCCTCTAGTTAATATTTCTTTTATGATTTTATATCATGCACTTTTATGCTCATTTAAATTCTTGTTTGCTCTGTACCTGTTGCTTTCCTATGTATCAGTGACAGTTATCTGCTTGCATATTTAGTACTTGCTTTGGTCCTATTTCTATTATCCTCCTCCTATACTCTATCTTACTTGTTAAGCACCTTGGCATACCCTTGGTTTTTAAGTGTGCTTTATAAATAAAGTTTATTATTATTATTATTACTTTTTCTACATAATCCATAATCCAAAATGTAATCAAAAGGAAAAGTCTCTATTTAAAACTTGTTTTATTAGTTTTAATCTTTTAACTTTATGCATCAAGCAAACATTAAATTATATGCAACATTCTCTGACTGGAAAAAATTTGTTTAATATTTAAACCTATTTTCTGCACATTCCAGCACATAATTTTTTTTTTTTTGTTACACTCACTCTTTCAAATAGATGCAAGTAAAACACAGCAGAAAATAAATAAAATCAAAGACTAGCGGTCCTGTTGCTCTATTTTCACCTGTAAAGCAGGAGTGGCGTAGGCGGAGGTTTACCCTGGTGCAGGTGTGCCGCAGCAGTCAGTGGAAGAATTCACGAGTTTCTCTGTGAATTTCCCATTACGTCGTAGCGCACTCGGTGCTTGCTCGGAAGTTTAGGGGGTTTTTTTGCTGCAAAAAGAAGTTTTCTTCCCACGCACAACGGACACTAATGTTTTTGTCACTTTTTATGGAATCAAACTTAAAATAAGGTCAGTACTTCCACGCTTTAAACGCTGCACGCTCATACTCTCTCCCGCACTCGATATATTATCCATTGTTGATCTGCACACAGCTGTTGTCACGAACGTCGCACTCGCTTACGTCACTGTCGTGAGACATTCTTGCAAAAAAAATCACGGTTTTAGTAACGCAGTAACGCAGCGTTCCTACGGGAAAGTAACGGTAATCTAATTACCGTTTTTGCAATAGTAATCCCTTACTTTACTCGTTACTTGAAAAAAAGTAATCGGATTACAGTTACGCGTTACAAGTAACACGTTACTGCCCATCTCTGGTCACAGAGTCCACAGGTTTTCATACAGAGACCAATAATTGTTACTTAATGAATGCTTCCCCTGGAAATATTATTAGAAGACACTGCATGCAGTGCTATGCAGATGATACCAGCTTTATTTATTCATGAAGCCAGATCATACTAATCAAACAGTCAAAGGACATTTATGAAGATACAAAGGCCTGGCTGACCTCTAATTTCTTACTTTTAAAGTCAGACAAAATGGAGGTTATAGTCTTCCTAGGTTATTGTAATAATAGGAACATGATGTCAAACCAGATATTTACTATAGATAATATTAATTTGGCCTCCAGTAATACTGTGAGGAATCTTAAAGTTATTTATCTCCTTTTATCAGGGTCCTTCAATGTGAACATTGAACAAAAAGGACTAATAATATTTATTTTTAGCAATTATTAAACTCTGGTGCTTTCACCTATTGTTTTATCCTGTATCTCTTTGCTCTCCTCTCTTTCCCGTTACCCCAAACAGGTGGTGGTAGATGCATTCTCCTCACTGACCCAGCATTTTGAGTTTCTTGTGTTTCAATGTCATTTTTTCATTATGGTTTATTTTTCAAGGTTGATTTTGTAGTTCTGTAGTTTCGTTTCTGTGTTTTTTTGAGTTAAAATCTCACCTATGAGTCTGCTTAAGTGAACCAATAATAAATCTAAGCATATCTAAGTGTTTTTTTAATTTTTCTTTTTTTTTTTTTCAATTAATTTGACTTTTATTCAATCAACATGTTTGTACCAAATTCATTTAAATTGATGTTATATTGTTTAAACACTTTGGCACATCAAACGTCAAACTTGTTACATGAACTAGTAAAATATTAGTTTGTTACACCAATGATAATCTTGTTGAATGAACAAATGTAACTTATGTCTGTAGTACATGATGTGTTCATATTACATAATGTTCAACAAAAAATTCAATGGATTTACAGCAGCTTCCTTTTTCTTCTTTTGGCCGCCTGCCCCGTTTGGTTCTTTTGCCATCAGAATTATTGTCTAAAGGCAAAGAGAGAAGCCCAACGGAATTACTTTACCAAGTGGACCATCCCTGCCTTGCCGTATTGGTCCATTTGATTGACCTTTGTTGTTATTATTTATTTATTTTATTTTATTTTCAGTTGTTACAGACGGCATAGACATGACTGGGGGGAGGGAAGGAAACAAAGACAGCAGGGAAGAGGAATAGTGATGAAGGCCAAAGAAAAGGGCAAAGAAAGAGGGAGGGGCGCAAAACCCCCCCCATATTTTTATATATATCACCTGGATCGCCTGTTCAGAAAAAAAAAAAAGAGAAAACAAGCAAACAAAAGCAGCACTATAATAAACACAACGCGATACACTATATGTATAGCAGTAAATATTAAATATTGAATATTATGCAGCACGTAAGATTTACAGCGTGCAGTGTTCTTTGAGGTAGGAGCCAAAAAGGGTGTAGTTTGTGTGTGTGAGCACCCGTGTGTACACCTGTGAGCATGAACACGCTTGTATTTAAAAGGTTCCTTCATGTAATGATCTGCTAGAGGGTGTGGGGGGCCACAGCCCCGTCCTCCAGGGCATGAAGCAGGTATGGAGGAGATCCAGGCCCCAGACATCCAGAGGCCCCCAGAGCACAAGAGACCAAGGAAGACCAACAGAGGGGCAGCCGCGCCACTGTCCCAGAAAGAGCTGAGGAGAGCCCCAGATGAGGGGTCACTCAGCAGCCGCGGAGCAGAAGCCGGGGGGGGGGGGGGGGTGCAGTGACGTGCCCGTGAGCTCCACCGGCAGTCAGCTGTGCCAGAGTGACCGAGCCTCAGGCCGTGGGCACCCCACCCTCGAAGGGGCCCGAGCGAGCCCCAGGCTCCAGGCCCCGACAAGCAGCCACCAAGGAGTGAGCCGGTGGGTACCTGGACGCCCATCCCCAGACACAAAGAACCACCAACGCACCGACGTCTGAGGGCATCTGCCACTGGCAGGGGAAGTGGTGGGGGGAGATAGGCCTCCATACCATGGAGGGCCTGAGATGTCCCCAGAGAGGTGGCGTCTGATACCCAACCTGACATATAGACACAAACAAACAGGCACACACAGATACAAACATCCATTCCCACCCTCATGCTCTCATATGCACTTACTCCACACTCAACCAACGTGTAGACAGACATAAACAGACACTGTACACACAATCACACTCCCCAAGCGTACTCTAAGCCCCGGGTCTAGGTACCCTTGCCCCTGGAGGGGGAAACTGCACCCAGACCCAGGTAGTGTTACCCTCTTCCCTGGGGTGGAGAGAAGCAGACCGCCACAACTCCGCAGCAGCAGGGTTTTTTTTATTATATTTTATGAAAAAAGCACAATAGCCACAACACTGGTCATTCCATTTTTTGTGAACAGCTCATCAAGCTTCAATTTTTTAACCTCCCAGAGCAGAAAATGCTTAATTATACATAAACAACAAATATACATAAACAACAAAATACTCTATACTATTTATTCACAGCATGGAAATGTAAATAGGGAAAATACCTTTGTTGTGTGGACATGTGTTTACTAAGTATACAAATAACTGCTACATAATTAAAAAAAGGCAAGTTTCTACCAGCATGATGACACTGCTTGCAGTTGTGTTATCACATCACTTATGATGTCAAGCTAGCCAATGTGTGGTGCAAAAATAATACAATTCATTATCTCCAATCAGTCAAAGTCAAAAACCAGATGGAGTTAAAATAAGGACAGGGTTGCAAATAAAAGAGGACAATGAAAAGTCAGAGCTACAGCAGCCCGAAATCAAAACTATGACAGCATAGTAATGACTATCATAGAGGCTGCAGGTGGTCAGAGTTATAAAATAAGAGTATTAGCACAGAAGTTTAATGATCAGATATTCTTTTCTTTATTCTTTTTACAGATTCAAACCTTTGTATCTAACATTTCACCAAAGCCACTAAAAATAAACCAAAACATATATCAAGTAAAATATAATTAATCTGATAGCCTTGGTAATCTTCAAATGACAACAGAAATCGTAGGTTGCAGTTTGTAGTTTGCTTATTCAAACTGATCCAAAACTAGATAGTAGGTGACTCCTTTTCTGCAACAAACATAAAATAATGGTTAATATGTTGACCTTTCAACATGACAAGTAAAAGTTTTTGTTGTACTGACCTTTCACTTGCACGTCTAAAGACCTTGAAATGGCTTCTTGGAGGTCGGGGTCATTTGACAGGTATTCTTCCTCAAACAGGCCAAGATATGTACTGCAAAGCCAGAATGTTTTGTAAATTATTTAGTTAAATTACATATAAGTGATGTTGACATAATTACATTATCACAATACATAGATTGGCCTCAGCATTATTAAAGTTGTGTGGGATCATCTTGACAGAGAACAGAACAAAAAGCCTGGAGAACTATTGCTGAACCACGCTTAAAGAAATTCAATAAAAAGAAGACATCGCCATCATGAACGATGGTTAAGAGAGTTCAAGCTGTGTTGAAGACTAAAGTAGCTCATATCACATTTTTAATTTTAAGCTCATTAAAAATGTACAAGTTTTGTTCTACTCTAATATACTGCGCTTCCATGTCTGTTTGTAGACATAATTTTGTAGACTTCAGTAAATCACTGTGCTTCTTTCCTATTTTTCCAGCAAAATACAAAGAAAGGAGGGGTGGCTCGTGACTTTTGCACAATATAGCTCAAAAGATTAAAAGATACAAACATGTACACAACACATACCTGTAGGATGTGCTGGATAAACTTGGCTGGGTAGGTCCATTGGACACACTGGAGGTGTTCCTAGAGAAGACACATGTGTCACCAGTAACACTGGCAGAAGAACCCACTGATAAGCCAGGTGTGTTGTCACTGACAGTGGCAACACACCAGATGACCTCATCATCAACAGACATGGACTGTGTGTTAACAATGGGAATGGCTGAGGTAACGTCTTTAGAAATTTCAACTGTAAGAACACAAAGAACAGTAGTTTAACTTTTGAATAACATCAAATCACATATATAGCTTTTACTTTTCATGTATTTAGGGGTACATTTCTTTCTGCTCAAAATATTAAACTAAATTTAAATATGATTTTAACAAAGACTTGACACCTAACTAAAGACACAATGCCTAAGATGACTAAATAACTGACACTGAATCAACTTAATTTCCAGTTTATTTGGAGCTACTTTTAGATAGGAATATTTACCACATTTGTCAGAATTCAACGTTTCTGTGAAATCCTGCCTGCTTGTATGGCTACTCTCTCCATCAGAATAAGTCTGTAAATTAAAACAGATAATACATTTCATTATACTGACAAGAAAATGGCATAGTAAATATTAGTAATATGTTTATGTATTATGTATTAAAACATAATACAAGTGACAATGTTTAAGGGAGTTTAAAATCCATCTTTGCCTTTTTCACTCTCATTTTATGAACATGCATACATTTGCTGAAATGCTCAGGATTACTTACTGATTCATTGTCCTCACATAAAATCACCTTGTCAGGTCTGACATAAATTGACTTCCGATGAAGTCACAAGGTCTTCATTCAAAGTCTGTTTGGAAGTGAGTGATGGCTCAACTAGTTTGGTGTGGCATGCCAGCAAAATCTGTAGCCTAGGGGAGGAAGAAAACAGTGTATATGAAATTTTTGTTAAGGCTAACAGACTGCAATACAATACAGTACATTAAAAGGCTTAATTTTTGTTAACTCTAAAAGATATCAATCCAGTCATCTGATCAGTGCTCCCAGATCCTTTTTGGAAATACCAAAAACTGACCTTTAATAGTATAATAATCTAAGTAACAAAAAAAAATCATTTTATAAAAAAGGATCTAAAGCTTACCTGCATCCTTCAACAACTGGCTGGAAGACAGTCCTTATTGCCTGCATTACTTTGTCTGAGTACCACTGCAGATTTTATATGTCCATTTTCAAAAAGTGCAGTTAGATGGTCTGGTAAGAGAATCGCTTCTTTGGTGAAAGACTGAGCCACAGAATGTGACCTGCTTAGCTATATCCCTCACCAGACTCCTGTACTCCTTTTCCTGGTCATCCCAGATACATCCCATGATGACCGTGTTGTCTGTAAACTTTTGAATATGGCATAATTCAGAGTTATAGCAGAAGTCAGAGGCGTACAGGGTACATAGACTGCAGGATAGATTCAGAGAAATGATGAATTGTCTGTGGATGAGGCATGAAGTGGTGGGTCTGAGCTCTGACCTCTGATGAGAGATAGAAAGGGGATTGTGTCTGCGTAGGTGAGTAAGTGTGCATGTGAAGGCAAAATGAGACATTCATGCAAATGAGTTATCTTCTGCAGTGTGGCCACTTCAGTTTCAAGTGAGCAATAGCCTCTTAGCACTGCACTTCATCTACATTTCCATATTTATTTCATTTAATAAGAATTTATAATTATTAAAATGAGATACTTTTGACCCTGGAAAACCCAAACCTTTAAAAGATACAGTACCTTTAACCTATCATTAAGTGGAACTTACCAAAAATCTAAGTGCCTTATTCTACTATTATGAGTGATTTTCATTGAATTAGATTAGGCCTAGTATGTCATCAATTTTATAACTCATCCTTTGTGAAAAAAAGTGATTTGAATTTGTAGCATGATGGAATCTGTAGTTTTTGGTCACAACATTGTATGATGAACTTGTGCAACATCTTAAATTGTAAAACCTGCTGTAGGGTCTGTAAATCAGCCTGACCTGCATGTGTTGACATCAAGCACAGTGAGGAATCATCCCTGCTTGTATAAATGGTTTATCACATGCTGTGGTATAAATGAAAGCAGCTGTGGTTAAATATTCTATATTAATCCTTTTGAAAATTCACTGTTGGACATGGTCAACATTTCTCTTAAAATCTTGCTTCAATGTGGTTAATGTCCATCAAAGTGGTCACTTACCACTTGGTTCCAGAAGCAATTCAATCTTCCTACACAGCTATAAAATGCTCAAATAAACCATCTACATATGGTTTTGGAGCCTGTATCCAGTTGACATATTTGGTGAGTATAGCTAAGTTCCTTCGTAGTTGTGTAGTAGTTAAGTTCTTTATCATTTTCATTTTGTGATGCACCCATGCGTTCAATCAGAGAAGATTTTTAGAAAAATGAACCTCATCAGTGTGATATTCATAAATAATAGTACTGCTGGAGCTGAAGACTGAGCTTTTAATGAGCTCAGGAAAGAAACAGAAACAGACCAACACATTTAAAAAGTACATTAAAAAAGTCAAAGCTGAATTGATTACCCAAAGGGGATTAAATGAGTAATGAAAAATTAAATTTGTGTGTTAGCAAAACAAACGCTTAAACTAAATGATTTCCTACATACGCTAATTAAAAATGCTTGTGCGGTCTGTATTTGTTGAAGTTGTCTGTTTTATTATGCCAAACGTATGGTGGTCCCGTCTTCAAGATCTTCTCTGTGAAGGATTTTCCTGCTGATGCACTAAAGGAGCTAGTAAAAAGTTTCCTTAAACTCTGTTCTAAGTCCCCCACATTGGCCAAGGCATTAGAAAATAAGAAGGTATATCACAGCCTTCTACAGCCCTGCCCAGCTCTCCTAGAGTAACTGCCTGTCTCCTGGTATCTCCTCCATCATGTTCTTTAGACTGTGCTGGGAGACAGAGAGAACCTTCTGGAAATGGCACATATTGAAGCGCCAGTCTGTTCTTTATAAACAGACCTTGGATTTAATCATTGTTAGATTTTGTCTTTCACTTTAATGAAATCATAACTGGAGTGAGATTTCAATCAGACATACAAGTTGGAGGAGCCTCTTTAAACGCTTAGGTTTGAATGTAAGCGATGGAAGTCAAAATCCACAGACGGCATGTGAAAAAATGTATTTAAAGTGATATGACATGATTTATGATTTAAAGTTGATATGACGTTTTGCAAATATGAAGCTTTTGCAGATCAAAGCAAATGTCCAACAGAATTACATTTTGTATGAAAATTAGTTCAGAGGGCTATATAACTCATTTATTTGATCATATGTGTTCTAACATCTGGTAACCATATAGGATTTCTTATTTTCTCCACAGTCAGTGAAATGAAAACACCCCTATCCTGTTTTGAACAGTGAAAAAGTCCAGCAGATCTCCTTATATTTAACCCAGTGACAAGCATGCATCCAAAGGCTGCCAACCTTCTTGGTAATAGCCTTGTTTGTTTATGGTAATTAAAATAATGCCTTAGAATTAATGTACAAATAAATTTTAATTTGCTCACTACCCCCTGCACCATTTAGATGAAAATGATCATAAAATAGCTACAGAGGCCAAGATTTTCTTTGACCTTTTGAGCAGTTATTTCAGCTAAAGTCTGCCAAAAACGTCCCATAACTTGGCAATGAAACGTTGACTCTGTGGGGAGCAGGCCACTAGCAGGTACTGTCATGTGTTGTGTGGTTTAATACTGTGTTCATTAACACAGAGAGCTGTTAGGATGCCAGATTCCACACAGGGGACACCCCTGTGTGAATCTTTTTGCAGCCTACAGCAGCAACTGAGGTCATCCACTCTGTCAGCACAATAGTATCTCCCTTCAAAGAAGCTAAATAGAATCATTTCCAAAGAGTGCATATACGTTAGAAGATTGTTCTGCTGTGCAGTGAGTGTTGTCAGCCTACATTTCCCTCTTCATGTAATATGATATGAAAACTATTATGGGTAGGCCAGAGAGCCAGGAAGTTTGCTATGCTTTATGCTTTTATACTGTTGTCTTTCTCCTTTCCTTCGCTCCCCTTTTCCCACCATGCACAATAGCATAACTGTATTCAGATGGAGTAGCTGGGTTCAGGATGCTTTTCAGACTACAATGGGCAAGTTCAAAATGGAGAATTCACAAGAGACAAAAGGCAAAAGGCTTCAGAGATGCAGCAGAGGAAGACAGAGCAGCGGGAGTCCTACATTCTCACTGTTTTTTTCTTGCTGCCTGGCAAAAGACAGTCCTCAAAGGACAGAATGAAAAAAACATATCATTATTATCATTATTATAGGAATGCAATATTAGAATAAAATAATGTGTGTGTGTGTGTGTGTGTTATTATAAATTGTTTTTAATACTTATATATCCAAGCATTTATAAAAGTCACAATCACACACATATTATTATATTTTCAACATTTTTGGGGGTCATTTTGCCAAATGCTACTGCTCAAATAGATGTTGAACTCTAATGTTATGATGAAGAATGGAGGTCTAAATTTTTTATTTTTTTTTCTGTAACTAATAAAAACCACTAGTTATCTACTTAACATGTGTACATCCTTCTCATAGTATAGTCTAAATGCGTGGTACAAAGTTTTGGAGCTGTGTGTTCAGCGTGTTCTTTAAGTAATGATCAAACTGAGCTTGGCCAGACTTACAAACAGTGTAACTCCTGCCAATTTAAAAACTAAAGCAGGGATATATACTAAATTCAAACACTGTTTCACTGTGTTTGGTGGTGCAGAAATATTAAAACATTTGGAGAAGTGCCCAATGTAACATGAGAAATTAATCTCATTCTGCTACACCTAAAGTTACTACTTGATTTGTATTCACAAGAACACACTTATGATAACATTTTTAAAATATATTTTAAAAACGTCTATTTTTAAATATGATAATAAGATTGTTTGGGATAGGAACAAAAAAGATAAATGATAAATAAAATAAAAATCCAAGACAAACGATGTCAAAACTTTCAGGAATGTTTGTTTTTGTTGTGCTGTATTTTACATTTATTTATTTATTTATTTTATGCTGGAATATGGATTGCCTTTCAAGACAGCTGCCAATGTTATAAATTATAGATATCCCAGCATATTAACTCCAAGCCCAAAAGACCACGCAATACTCAGTGAAACTGCAAAAAACTTAAGAGCTACATCTCAGACTTTACAGGCATCAGTTGACATGTTAAATGTTAAAGTTCATGACAGTGCAATTACAAAAGAACTGAACAAATATGGATCGTTTTGAAAGGTTACCAGGAGAAACCCTCTTCTCTCTAAAACGAATATGACAGCACAGCTTAAGGCTGCACATTTTCTTCTGAACCAACCACAAGACTTCTAGAACAGACCAAAGTGGAGGCATTTCGCAATAATGCACAGCACCTTATTTTGTGAATACCAGACAGCATATTAGCACAAAAACCTCATACCAAAAGATTTAGTTGTGAAGGGGTGATGGCCTTATTATGCTGTCACAGTACCAGGGGACCTTGCAGTCACTCAGTCAACCATGAACTGCTCTACATACCAAAGTATTGTAGAGCCAAAAGAGAGGCCATCACTCCAACAGCTAAATCTTTGTGAAAACTGGATCATTTAAGCAGATAATGATCCCAAGCACATCAGGAAATCTATGACAAAATGTCTGAAAAGGAAAAGAATCAAGACATTGCAATGGTTCAGTCAAGGCAAAGACTTTAACACAATTGAAATGTTGTGGTGGGACGTTATAAAGCTGTGTAGAAATGAAGGCCCACAAAGTTCAGAAAACTGAATTCATGTTTTAAATGTAAAAAAAAAAAGTGAGCCAAAATTCCTCCACAACAATGTGAACGGATGAAGTCATTAAGACAACATTTATCACTGTTATTGCTCCTTAAGGTGATTCTACAAGCCAGTGATTACTGGGTTTTCCCACACTCCTTTTGCATGCTGTCTTGGTTTTAGTAGAATAAATACAAATTACAAAGTGTAATATGTCATATACTTTGTTCATTTGAATTAATTAATTAAGTACCAGAATATTCTTATGGACTACTACCTAAAGCCTTAGACTTGACAGAAGTTTTTTTTTTTTTTTATCTGAATGCATTATTAGGAAAAATATCATGGTTAGTGTTCACTATATAGAAAACAGATTGATTCCTCTTTGATATGCCCTAGAATTATTTTGGGTTTGATCCAGTCCAGGATATCTTTTTAATACCAAGAAAATAACTTGGGGGATTAGAGTATCTACCTGATTCAGCTCTACCTGATAGAATTTATCTCTAACTTGATGAATTAATGTAACATTCTCATCCTCCGCCTGTACCCAAACAACGAATAGAAACCAGCATAACCAATCAAGACAATCTCCAGTGTGTTTATTGGTTTTCAGTGCAACTTCAAAATTCTACTTATAGGCTTAAAAGATCTGATAGTTCGACTCCTCAGAATGTTTCTGGTCTGCTTCCTGACTACTTACTTACTGCTTACCATCAAGTGGAGGTTTTATAACTATATAACTCAACTGTATCAGATCCTAAGTGTCAGTATTGTTTTTAGTTGCATTTAATTGAATATATTCTCTTGATACTTGCTGATATGTACTTTAATGTAACACATGTTGAGCTTCGCTCTAATGAATTGTGGTATAGAAGTAAAATTGTCTAGAAAAAGCATCGAGTTAACTTAATGTTCAACTTAATTGTTCAACTTTAGCAACATTTTATTTAATGACCAGATTTGTATGGTACATACCTTAGTTTTAATAAGCAAATAACTTGCTTTATTAGTAAAGAAACTAATGGAGTTGGTTCATTTTTTTTTGATTCTCAGAAGTTCATCAGGTAAGTAAATGGTAAATGGCCTGTATTTGTATAGCGCTTTACTAGTCCCTAAGGAACCCAAAGCACTTTACACATCCAGTCATCCACCCATTCACACACTGGTGATAGCAGCTACATTGTAGCCACAGCCACCCTGGGGCGCACTGACAGAGGCAAGGCTGCCGGACACTGGCGCCACCGGGCCCTCTGACCACCACCAGTAGGTAAAGGGTGAAGTGTCTTGCCCAAGGACACAACAACCGAGACTGTGCAAGCCGGGGCTCGAACCGGCAACCTTCCGATTACAAGGCAAACTCCCAACTCTTGAGCCACAATCGCCCCGTAAAGATACAGATAATGAAAACTACTGCTCTAAATTGTGACTGACCAACTCGTATTAGGAGCTTATTGTTACTACTGTTCACTCTGCTAAACATGCACTACTGCTGTAGAGATAGAAGGCAATTAATATCTATACAGTGTTTTTGTTTGATTGATTTTGTGATTGAGCAATACTATGCTGTGTTCCTGGATGCGTGTTTTGTGTTTTGATCAGACAAAAATAAAAAATGCAAACAGCCAGTGGCAACCTAAGCTGTGTGTTTCATTTTTCCATTACCATTACTTTTACCGATTTTAGCCTCCCATAAAGGTAATATAAGGCTGTGAGCTCTTCAGTGGCGCTCTGTCTGGACAAGCAAGGCAAGCATTGCTTGGTTTGTCAAATCTAAAAATAGACATAAAAGTATCAAAGTACAGCGATCTCACTCCTTTCAACACAGACAGCGCTATCATGAAGCTCCTCACCTGTCAATTTGTATGTGCATCCAGCCTTTACATTACAGCCATCTTCTGACTGGAGCTGGGTGAGCCCAGAGGCTAGCGGCGTTATTCTGGTGTTTTGCACACGTGCATTGTTGATAAAACTCTGGCCTTTGACAGCAAAATGAGGAGAGACCACAGCACAAGGCAAGCTGCCGCCGGCTCAGTTTTCACTGTTCTGACATCCAAATTGTGGGGCATACACAATGACAACATTCAAAATCACCCGACACCCTCTTCATCTGCACAACACTATTCATATGCGCTTACTTCAACATCATGCCATTACATTTCTTTTCCTACTGTATCCATACCATAGCAGAGCAGCCTGAATCCACCTCCAGTGCTCCTGGTCTTGATTCCCTTCCTCCTTCTCACACAATATATCTACCTTCCTTCTCTCCATCATATCACACCAAATGCACTTCCTGACTCAACCCTCCCCATTTATTGAGGCTTTTGACTCTAGGAGAAGACTGGCTTGTGCCTCACTGTGTCTGAGTTCTACAGTGAGGTTTTTTGAGATCACAGGAGGCCGACCAATCAACATTAAGGATAGTTTATATCCAGATATGATGTTCTAGATATTTAATTAAATCCTTATCTATCATACATTATCGTTACCAATATAGAAGAATACTCCTAAGTTGTGGTTGGTTCTGCAGCATCAAAACATGCATAAAGATACAAAAAGTGTCATAAAGAACTATTTTCAGACACAAGCTAAACAAGCCCACCCAGAGCACTGATCTCAACATCAAGCTGTCTGTCTGAGGCTGTATCCCAATTCATGGTCTGCAGCCTTAAAGGCCGCATTTTAAGGCCGATTGCGTCACAGCAACGCGACGAAGGCTGTCCCAATTCGAAGGCTGCTCCAAATGCGGCCCTCAAAAGCGTCCTTCATTTCCCTGAATTTTAAGGATGTGGCGGTGTAGACTTCGTGGCCCAACATATCCCAGAATGCATAGCGCGGCGGTGGGTGTGGATAATTTTGCCGGAAAAAAAACGGCGGATGAGGGGCGCCCGAAGAGTAAACTTTAAGTAAGTACTGAATATTATGTCACTTATTTATGTGTAAATGTTTAATAACGAAGAACATTAAAACATTACTGTTGGCCACATGTCGGCGAAGTTATGTGACATTAGTGACGTTTGTACTAACTTGGTTTTAAAGCCTTTACTTTAAAATATACACCGTTCAATAGCTGACCTTAATCTTACAGAGAATGATCAAAGCTCATGTAGAAACAAACAAACAAATGCACAAAAGATTTTGTCCTTCATTTCTGTCAAACAATGCTGTATGAAACGTTTCCAGCTGTTAGTATCATGGTTGCTAGGCAACCTGGGCAGCGCGACGGAGGCTACACTGTCCCATTTCACAAGCCTCGCACTTCCGGCCTCAGCGGTCTTTGAGTACGCGGCCCTTGAGGACAATTAAGGCTGCGTACTTAAGGCTGCAGACCCTGAATTGGGATACAGCCTGAGATTGCATGATGAAAGACAAGATGGCTAGACATCTTAAATCCACAGATGAACTCTCCAAGAAGACTACAATAACCGAACAGCCAGGTACCTTGAAAACTCTTTGTAGGTATGCCAACAAAAAAGGAGCAAGATGAGAAATTCTTGGAATTTTAATGCATTTCACAGCAAAAAAGAAAAAAGAAAAAAAAGGACTCCTGTGTGGCTTCATAGCTGCCATATAATCCAAAGTCACTTAAAGATTATGCATGAATGATTAACCTTCATATGGTTTAAACATTTTAAAAATCTCTAAATTGATTTAATTGAAATTCAAAGCCCTTTATTTGATATGTTGAATCATTAAAATGTATAAAGCAAGGCAAGGTTGGAGCAGGCTAACAAGTTGTGTTACACTGTCATACCTTCTACTCAATAGGTAAGCCAAAACCCAGAGGTGCTTGAGATTGCCAGTGTAACATCCTACGTTTACAGCATCAGCTGGAGATCAGATAAATCAATCTTTTTTTTATCTTTTTTTCTTTTGAGGCTGCGTGTAGTTTTCTTTAGAATACACTTTGGTGCCATGGTCCTGGGTCATTAGACCCAGTGTTTTGTGTTTAGTATTAGTATTGCCTTATGTTTTGGGTTAATTCTTGTTTTCTTAGCTCCTTGGGTTTTGGTTCTTGTGTTTAGTGTTTCCGTTATCCCTACCTGTGTCCTCTCCCAGTGTTCTGTTCGTGTCTCTGAGTTTGTGTTTGTAAAACAGTCTGTGAATTTCCTGTTTTACTTTGAAGGTCTGTGTCTCATTATGCCCATTAGTTTCAGCTGTGTCCACCCCTGGGTGTCATCCCGTGCATCCCGTGAGAAGTTCGGCCATCTGGGTGGGGCTCAGAGTAGAGCAGCTGCTGCTCCACATCAAAAGGAGCCAGCTGAGGTGGTTCGGGCATCTGACAAGGATGCCCCCTGGGCACCTCCTGGGTAAGGTGTTCCAGGCATGTCCCACCGGGAGGAGGCCCCGGGGCAGACCCAGGACACGCTGGAGAGATTATATCTCTCGGCTGGCCTGGAAACGCCTTGGTGTTCCCCCGGATAAGCTGGAGGAGGTGGCTGGGGAGAGGGAGGTCTGGGCCTCTTTGCTTAGGCTGCTGCCCCCGCGACCCGGCCTCGGATAAAGCGGATGAAGATGGATGGATGGATAAATCCTAAGTCTCCATTTTACCTGTCCCCTGTGTTTCACATTTGCACAAGTTAGGGTAATTAGACATAAAGAAGAAAAAGGGCTTGTAATTGTAAAAACAGTTTGTTACGGAAATAAAAGAAGTACTTATGAGTGCTTAAGAGCTGATGAATGGAGAAAATTAGAGAGAGAGAGAGAGAGAGAGAGAGAGAGAGAGAGGAGGGCAGAGGAGGAAAGTTAGTCAGGAAGTGCAGAAGATTAGTATGGAGGACGTGAAAGCAGTTATGAAGAGGGTGAAGAGTGGAAAGGCAGTTGGTCCAGATGGCATGTCTGTGGAGGAATGAAGATATTTAGGAGAGAGGGCAGTGGACCTTTGACCAGATTGCTTAAAACTATCTTAGAGAGTGAGAGGATGCCTGAGGAATCGAGAGGAAGTGTACTGGCACAGATTTTCAAGAACAAGGGTAATGTGCAGTGCTGTAGTAACTACAGAGGGATGAAGTTGATGAGCCATGCCATGATTTTCACTGAAAGTGACCAGGATGGGCAGGATTAGAAACGAGTATATCAGAGGGACTGTTCAGGTTGAGTGGTCTAGAGACAAAGTTAGAGAGGCAAGATTGAAAGAGTTTGGACATGTGCAGAGTGGAGGAGGGATAGTGGATTTATTAAACAAGAGATGTTAAAAATCTAGCTGCCGGGCAAGAGGAATACCTCAGAGGAGGTTTGTAGATGTAGCAAAGGAGGGCAATAGAGGGTTATAGCAACAGGAGAGGATGCTAGGGGAAGGATGTGATGAAGGCAGATGGCCTGCTGTGAAGGGGGCAGCCAAAGGAAGAAGTTTTGAATTTAAACATCCTACAATGAGGACATTTTTTGGTTTATGGAAGTGTTGAAAGGTGCTTTATAGGTTCATCATGCCAGAATCAGTTTGGTCTTTACACTTTCAAACAGAACAAAAAAGTACAGATTTCTTGATAAGCCCAGCAAAACTAACTGATCACCAGAGTGAATGA
The DNA here is from genome assembly GCF_900408965.1 of Simochromis diagramma. Classification (NCBI taxonomy): domain Eukaryota; kingdom Metazoa; phylum Chordata; class Actinopteri; order Cichliformes; family Cichlidae; genus Simochromis; species Simochromis diagramma. Next base: position 1,292,826 of record NW_024386982.1, read on the forward strand.
CCAACAGGGTATTTTATTTCAAAAATCGACCAGACTCTCTAAACTGTTCCTGTGTCTGGCGTCTTGCCCTCTTTACCTGCACTTTGCAGCTTGATGCCTCTATAACAGATTGTTCCTTTAATGGCTAGTTTAAGCAACACCAGGCAGACAACCGCTTCCATTCATGAAGGATGTCCTGTCATGAATAACCAGCTAATCCTCAGAAGTCATGAAATTGGTAGCGTCTTTATACCTGACCAAAAAAGTATACCATTGTTGTCTTTTTTTTTTTAATTTCTGAATCAAAAAAATAGAACATGGTTGACTTGTGGGGTCTTTTCTTAACTGTGTAATGTGCACGGAGATAACTTGTGAATTAATTGAATATAAATAAAACGGAAAAAAAATCATGTGGACAAGATGAACGTTTTTGTGGTCTTTAGATGCTTTTTTTCATTACAACTCTTTCATACTCAATATTACATTTACAAAAAAGTAAAACTAAAAGCCAAATTTGGGCTCTATGTCTGAAAGCATTTTTAAACAATAATTTTAGCTGTTCAGCTTCAAGTACATGGAGGATCGTTTTGGAAGTGCCTTTTAGGTGAATTGCAGCCACTTTCAATACAGTTGGAAGTGAACATACTCTAGATGAAGCAATGCTGTACAGAATCTCCTAATTTCTCCTCCCAGTGTTTCATGCTGCAATGTTGAAACCACTCTCAGACCATGCTCTGCTTTCCTAAGGATATGGTCAACAACCTGAAGGAGAGAATTCTTCAAATTGCAGATGAATATCCAACTGTGACAAACATTGTCCTGCATACAGGGTCAAACGATGTGTCCAAACAACAGTCGGAAGTTCTGAAACGGGACTTTACTGGATTACTAAATACTGTAAACTCTCTGAATGCAGCTGTATTCATCAGTGGACCTGTACCGCCCGTCAGAGGAGGAGACGAGAGATTCAGCAGGTTATTTACACTGAATAAATGGCTTATATCAGCATGTGCTGACCACTCAGTGCATTTTATCAACAACTTTAATATTTTTTGGGAACGCAGGCATCTGTTTAAAGCAAATGGATTTAATTTTAACAAGTCAGGGGTGAAACTGTTCACCTCCAACTTGTTTTATTCCATACGTCATCCATCTGTGCTTGGTGCCAAGGCTGAGATAAACGAGGAGTTATCTCATAAAGAGGAACAAACAGTACTCCAAGAACAGACAAAGCCCAGCAGAAACCTTGAGGAGGAGCTCCATTTGCCCCCACCCGGGAAGAGCCTCAGAAAGGAGAGACATCTGAGGCAAGAAGACGGGTCCCTATTTGCCTCCAACTCTCTCAACAACACCAACGACCAGGACCAGGACCAGGGACCACGATCTTCCCCAGTCCCCCAAACCCCTGACAGGCCATCACCCCCATCACCCTCCTCCCCCTCCCTTTCTCCCTCCTCCCCACACCTGAAATTCACTGAGGAGATGATGGAGCGGGTCAATGCTGGGCTCAGATCTACCCCCCGGCCCAATCCCTTTTTGTCCCCCATAAACCCCCCACCAGAGCGGCCAAAGGTTCGCCATCGAGCCCCACCCTCAACAGAGCAATCGAAGTCACATTGCCCAGCCTCGCCCCCCTTAGTTCCTCCTTACCACCTTCATGCCCTGTCTCCGCAGTCTGATGTGTGATGTGTGGAGGGTCCGGGCTGCGAGGATTATGGCAGTGGTGACTTTTCCCAGGAGAAGCTGGGACCCTGTTTACTAGAAGGTTTTAAAATCTCTGTACTTTTAGGTGACAGAAGGAGACATGTGGCCTGGTCAAAACACAGAGAGCTGCACTCTAAAAGATCTTTAAACATAGTGAACATACCTTGTGTGCCACAGAATGCTCCCAAACACGAGGGGACAAGTAATACCTCTAAAACACTTAAGTTGGCTTTATTAAACGTTAGATCTTTAGCTGGGAAAACATTTTTAATTAATGATTTAATCACTGAGCACAGCCTTGATTTTATGTTTTTAACTGAAACTTGGTTGGACCAAAGTAACAGTGGAGCTGTTCTCATCGAGACGACCCCTCCTAACTACAGTTTTATCAGTGAGGCCAGGGTGAGCAGGAGAGGAGGGGGGGTTGCTGTCTTATTTAATGAATCATTTCAATGTAAGCAGCTATCTCCTGGAAGTTTTCAGTCTTTTGAATATGTGGCTTTACAGCTGAAGGCCCCATCCAAAGTTGTGTTTCTTAATGTTTACAGGCCTCCCAAATACTGCACAGACTTTTTTAATGACCTCACTGAACTGCTGTCTGTGATCTGTGTTGATCTCGACTGTGTAATTATTGTTGGGGATTTTAACATCCATGTGGACAACCCTCAGGACAAAGGGACTACAGACCTGAGTAACACTCTGGGCAACTTTGGGCTGACTCAGCATGTAACAGAGGCCACACATAATAGAGGACACACTCTTGACCTACTGATCTCCAAGGGCCTGAGCATTTCAAAGGTTACTGTGTCTGATGTGGGCCTGTCTGATCATTACTGTGTTTTCTTTGAAAGTAAAATCTCAGCCCACACAAATATATCAACAGCAGTGATCACAAAACGGTGTATAACTGAACACAGTAGTGCAATTTTTAACCAGGTCTTCCCATTAACACCTGACCTGTCCAGAGGGTCAGTCAATGAGCTCGTCAATAGCTTCAATGCTAAAATGTTAAATGTAATGGACACTATTGCTCCCATTAAGGTGAAGGTTATCTCTGGAAGGAAAAAGTCTCCATGGAGAAACTCCACACTAGTGAAAAATGAAAAAAGAGAGTGTAGGAAAGCTGAGCGCAGATGGAGAAAAACAAACCTCCAGGTTCATTATGACATCTATAAAGAGAAACTTCACAATTATAATTTACAACTGAGGAGTGCAAGAAGGTCCTACTTCTCTGACATCATCACTAAAAACAGCCATAATGCTCGGGTCTTATTTTCTACAGTTGACAGGCTAACAAACCCTCCTGTGTCAGTGGCAGCTGAACTTCATTCGACCATGGCCTGCAATGACTTTGCCAAATTCTTCACAGAAAAAATCCAAAAAATTAGACAAGCAATTGGTACATCAACAGCAGATCCAGAATATGTACTGTGTCCACCGAAAAACTGTTTAAACACCATCAAACAGTTTCACCCTATTAACAGCAAAGACCTGGAGGACATATTAGGTCAACTGAACTCCTCCTCCTGCTGTTTAGATGTCCTGCCAACAAGTTTTTTCAAAAAGGTCTCAAAGACTTTGGAGTCAGACCTGTTACAGATCGTCAACTTTTCTTTAATATCAGGCGTGTTTCCAGAACCACTAAAAACTGCTGTAATCAAACCTATACTGAAAAAGGACAATCTTGACAAGACACAAATGAACAACTACAGGCCGATCTCAAATCTCCCATTTTTAAGTAAGATCATTGAAAAAGCAGTTTCTCAACAGCTCAGTTACTTCTAAAACAGAATAACTGCTACGATGCCTGCCAGTCAGGTTTTAGACAGAACCACAGCACTGAAACTGCTCTGACCAAAGTGTTTAATGACATATGTCTGAATACAGACAGTGGAAAAATGTCAGTCTTAGTTTTACTGGATCTCAGTGCAGCATTTGATACAGTTGACCACAACATATTACTCAAACGACTGGAGAACTGGGCAGGTCTTTCAGGAACTGTACTAAACTGGTTCAAAACATACTTAGAAAACAGGAAATACTTTGTATCAATAGGTAACTTCACATCTGAGCAGACAAGTATCACATGTGGAGTTCCCCAAGGTTCCATCTTGGGACCCATTCTGTTTAACATTTACATGCTCCCACTGGCACAGATTATAAAGAACAACAAAATAAACTACCACAGCTATGCAGATGACACACAAATATATATCACAATGTCACCAGGAGACCAAGGCCCTGTACAGGCTCTTGGTAAATGCATTGAGGAAATTAATGACTGGCTGTGCCACAATTTTCTCCAGCTAAACAAAAACAAAACTGAAGTAATAGTCTTTGGCGCCAAAGAAAAACAATTACAGGTCACCAGAGAACTTCAATCTATACACCTAAAAACCACAAACCAGGCGAGAAATTTGGGTGTAGTGATGGATGCAGACCTAAACTTAGAAAAACACATTAAGACAATAACAAAATCAGCTTACTATCACCTCAAGAATATTTCAAGGATAAAAGATCTGATGTCTCAACAGGACCTGGAAAAACTAGTCCATGCATTCATTTTTAGTAGGCTTGATTACTGTAACAGCATCTTTACAGGTCTACCTAAAAAATCAGTCAGACAACTACAGCTCATTCAGAACTCTGCTGCTCGAGTCCTCACTAAGACCAAAAAAGTGGACCACATCAGTCCAGCTCTGAGGTCTTTACACTGGCTGCCTGTCCGTCAGAGGATAGACTTTAAAGTTCTGATACTGGTCTATAAAGCTCTGAATGGTTTAGGACCAAAATACATCAGTGACCTCCTGACCCAGTATGAACCTTCCAGATCCCTCAGGTCACCTGGATCCGGTCTTTTATCAGTTCCCAGAGTCAGAACCAGACACGGAGAAGCTGCATTCAGCTTTTATGCTCCTTATATCTGGAACAAACTCCCAGAAAGCCTCAGATCAGCTGAAACACTCAGTTTATTTAAATCCAGGTTGAAGACTCACCTGTTCTCAGCTGCATTTGAATAAAGCACCAAATCCACACTTTTAAGCTTAAATTTCAAAACTTACATTTAACTACTGATTTTATCTATTGTTCTGATTTTATCTGTTTTGATTTTATATACTGTTTTGTTTGTTTGTTAATTAGTTTGTTTGTTTGCTTGTTTTAATCAATTTTAAATCATGCTTTTTATTTGTTTTTGTTTCTAATGTCTCTGTAAAGCACTTTGAATCACCTTGTTGTTGAATTGTGCTATACAAATAAACTTGCCTTGCCTTGCCTTGCTTTAATGGGTAAATGCATCAGACAAGTCAGAAAAATATTAAAATGATGATTTCCACAGGCACTGTTATTGCCTAGTCGAAAATTTATTGTGCAAATGGGAATTTTATCAAGTGGCCTCAGTGTTTCTAAAATTCATTCAATCATTACTGCAACCGTGCCATTGAAGCATTTACTTCTCACTGTGAAAGCTTAACTTCTACAAGTATGAGATATGGGCAGCCACATGTAACTCAGTGGCTGCCACGGGCCCAGCACTGGCAGCAGCAGGCTGATAAAGCATTTCCAAATGAAGTCAAATATCCTCCCTCGTGGAACTTGCTTTCTCTTAACACGCATTCAATTGGCTGAAAATGTAGACTGCTTTAAAGACATAAAACACATCAAGTGTTTCTAATGTTTTTATTCATCATTCTTTCAGCATTGAGGATTTAACTGGTCTGATGCCCAGGTTTAGCTTCTCTCTTAATACAGAGACTTGGGCGCAGCTTCATCCCCTTAATATAGCCAAGTGCTCCTGATATCAATATCTTTGGAGTAATTTGAGTCCCGCTTTAATCTTCCTGCAACACACCTTTGAGTTTCGACCGGTTCCATGAAAAACAGTAGGACAAATGCATAATAGTGTGCCTGGGGCTCAGTTGTGACCCATACACCCCCTACTAAGTCAAGCTGAGTGGTTAATTACAGTATTTGTGTGCTGCTCAGACACAGTGGCTGCCTACTGGGGGATGCATGTCACCATAATTGAGGTATTACAAATTGTTTCATTTGAAGTGATTCTCCTGGTCAAAATAGGCAATTTAGGAATGGTCTAAATGAAGATGTCCTCAGTGAGATGGGCTGCATGGGACTGGGTACATGTCTTTGCATTTTTACACCAACAAGTAATTATTCTGAACGTTTGTCTTTGTATGGAGCAGCAGCAGACAATGATTCTAATTGAATCTTTGGAAGATTTATTCGCTGTTGTCATTTACACAACTGTTCAGAGGCTCAACAAACTCGAAGTTTTTCCAGATGCGCTGCCTTCGGCAGATATTATGAGTATCGCTTTGAGACTGCCTTCGAAATCAGGACATCCGACAGAGATGCGACAACCAACCTCCAATCGAGGGGCAAATTCAAAAACAGAGATTGCAATGGTTTGGCCATGTGTGTGGAATGGATGTGCGCAGACTACCACATCAACTCCTCTGATGTAAATGACCCACCCATTGGAGAATCCACTGAACGGAGAAAACATGGCTAAAACAGGTCGACGATGACATTAGAGATCACAGAATAAATCTCGACGAGGCCAATTGCCAACGATCGCCATGCATGGAAACGAGTTGTGAAGGAAATTCGACAGCCATTGGCACCCACAGCAGCGTACGGGCTTAGGAGTCGATCCAAACCCAACGCCAGCTAGGGATCAAAGAAGAAGTTCGGAGACTCAATTCAACACTGGGGAGAAGCCAGTTTGCTAGTCACTGCCGTTTTGAGTCTTCTAGGATAGATCCCAAGGTTTGCACACCTTGATTTAGGTACACTGTTCCAAAAAACAGTAATGTCAAAGTATCTTACTGTATATTTTACAGTTTTGTACTGTCTTTCTAGAATATCATTAAATTTACATAAGTAGACTGTGATTTTACATGTCAAAAGTAAAATAAAATAACACCACTGTACATATAATTAGTAAAACACAATTTACTTGTTTTTTAAATATATGTTTTTGTACATATGAATATTTAGATTGTAAAAATACATTCAGAAATGTATCATAATTTCACAAATATTTGTCTGTTATGTGAGAGAATGATCTGTTAAATTCAAATGTAATACTATGGAAAAATATATAAAATGATCGAAAATTAATGAGAATAATCAATAATTAAAGGAGTATTTGAATTATACTTTTGCTGAAAATTTCATGTCATCTAGGTCTGATTCAATAATTCAGAGGTAACAAGTGAAAATATAATTAATAGGAATAAAAACTAAAAAAAACATATAAAACATTGCACGGCCACGCTGTGCTAATTATATATTTTAAAAAAATAAATGTAGAGGTAGGAATTGCAATTAATATAAATCTCAAAGTATTCCCAACATTCCTGTACAGAAATAGGCCTCTGCACCTGGGGTGAGGGTGTGGCCATGAAAACAATGTGACATGCCATTGGATGTTCGGACACATAATAACATGACGCTAAGCATCGGCCAATGAATGTGAACTAACAACCACAAGCTTGCAGGTATGGCTGTACTGTAGGAAAAAATCCTAATATGAAAGTATTTTACTGCATTTTACAGTTTTGTTCTGTTCTTCTAGAATATCATTAAAGTTACCTAAATAGACTGTGATTTCACATTTCAAATGTAAATTAACGTTAAATCACTGTAATGTAATAAAACATAATTGTCATGATTATTAAATGTATCTGTCTGTACATATGCATATTTAGATTGTTAATATACATTCACAAATGTATCATGATTTCACAAATATCTGTCCGTTATTTAAAAGATCGAACTGATGAATTCAAATGTAATGCTATGGAAAAGTATATAACATGATTCCTATAAGCTTGTGTTACATCACATAAGTATTATTATCACTGCTCTTTAGGGCGATCGTGGCTCAAGAGCTGGCAGTTCGCCTTGTGATCAGACGGTTGCCGGTTCGAGCCCCAGCTCGGACACTCTCGGTATTGTGTCTGTGGTCAAGACTCTCCGCCTACTGGTGATGACCAGAGGGGCCGATGGTGCGATATGGCAGCCTCGCCTCTGTCAGTCTGTCCCAGGGCGTGCAATCCATTATTATTTAAACCAACTGTTAACTGTATATTTATGTACATTTACGTATTATGATTCATATTGCCACATTCATTGACCCTGTTTATAGGTAATTTCATTGTTTGATCACGTTAAAATGTTCCTAATTTGATGTCTAAAAGCACTTGGAAAAGGCAGAATCCCATGTAAAATTAGCGCAACAAACTGTATTATCATTACTGGAAATAACAGTATTTTTATGAGGAAGTTATTTTCTGTTATTTTACGGTAGTATTTTGGCGCCCCAGCTGCTGGAATATTACTGTTTTTTTGAGATGTTTTTTTGTAACAGTGTAGTTCATCTATCTTGCTGCCAGATCCTTCATGCTCTCTCACTCTGGATGGACAGCTTCATTGAACTGCCGTCTTCAGCTTCTCCTGATAGATGTTCTTGGGTTTTTTGGGGGGTATGAGCTACTCAAGAACAAACACAGACTTGCCCTGAAGCCACTCCTGTCTATTGGCAATAGGATTCAGGTTATTGTTATGCCAAAAGGTATGGCATTTCCCCTTTTAGAATGGCAAAACATTTATATCACCCATATAGCCATGCAATGTCATATACAGACACCTAATCACAACCCTTCAAGAGAAATGGCACATTTCCATTTCAGCCATTTCCTGATTTTGCATGAGGAAGTGGCTAGTCCATTCAGTGCCCGTCACTAGCCCACCAACTACACCATGGAACAAATCTGTCATTTACAGTCAAAGTAAACAGCAACTGAAAGGTTTTCACAGCTTCTGTCTGGAAGGTAAAACTGGAGTTCCAGCTCAGACTGGTTGACAAAGATCCTGTGTCATCAGCAATCATTTGTAATGATTGCTACAAATGAGTTGAGTACGTGGGTTGGGCCCATAAAAAACTTGCTGAGTCTTCTCTGCCAAAGCCAAACAGCTTAATTTGCTAATGACACTTGTTTTGAGCTTCTGGTGTTCCCGGTGCTGACAGTCAGGTTCCTGAATGGTGCCTGATTTGCAGCACCTGTGATCTGGATAGGGCCCATTATACAGGGCAAATTCAAGGTTGTGTTCTGAAAAACCAAGTTGCAGCTTTATTTGGAGTGAACCCTAGTACCATCTCCAAATCGATGGTCAATTTCCACATAACGGGGATGTCAGAGACAGGCTGTGAAGTGCAGAAAAAGACTTCAAGAAGACAGTTTCCTCACTCTCTCTGCCCTTAGGCTCATAGACAGTCTTCTACAGATTTGCAGGATGATCTGAAAAAGACTGCAGACAGCTAAACTCAAGGCTCAGCCAATTGCCAGCAACTGCTATAAAAGTGAACTGTGTCCCAGCTCTCAGATGGTTTTCTTTTTGATATTTTGCTATATCGCATCCCTTAATTCTGACCAGTATACTCTTCTATGCTGTTGACAAGCAACCCCCTCACATTATGCAACCACCTCCATGTTTACTCTATGTTTTGGATATATGGCAATTTTTTTCTTTGTTTTGCTTTTCATTATTCATAAAGTGTTGCTTACCAAACTCTAAACTACTAACCCACTGGTGGCTCTATTAGAACCCCATTTGTTTCTTAGTCAACTCAGGACTCAATTGGGCTCTAAATGACCACAATTTGAACATCAGTGTATGGTCTTTTCGAAAGATATACCTTGGTTTTGGACAGTTACTAAAGATGCAAAAAATATTTTTAATAAAACCCACCATTTTACTTCAGAATAAGGACTTACAAATTAATAAAAATAAAATGGTTTAAATAGTAGATAGACTTTGTGGCCTACTTTAGAAAATTACCATATAATTCTTCTTCTGAAATTTTCATAAAATCTATTTAAAGATATGAAAAAAGTAATTAAAGCAATAAGCAATGAAATCCTTTTTAACTTAAAAAGCTTTAGGCTCTTAAACATCACTTTAACATTTGCACCTAATACACACATTTTTAATCCAAACTGATAAGCAATATGTAGGGCATTTATACCATTTAAAGGATGCTTCAAATGCATAATATATAAAGACATAGTCAATTTAGTATGGAAAAACTACAGCATGGCACATGTATTTGATGCTTCTTGAAGCATTGCCCATATTTCTAAAAGCTGCTTTTTATTACCATCAGTCTTCCCTGTAGGGAGCAGGCAACAGAAGGAGAACACAATTATCCAAATGTGTACACTCACATTGCCTAAGCGCAGCAGAATATATTACACAGACATGTGGTGGAAAAAGATCACCCCTGCGCTGTGTGTGAGCTGCATACGTTTGTATCCCACCTGAGATATGGGAGTCTCCAATTGTTATTCTGCACTAGTTGCTGTGTGCCTAACATGTGCTGCACCTTTCCCAAGTGTATATATATCCACTGGTGAGTTTCGCGTGGATTCTTCAGTGATCAGTATCCCATCGGGATTCCATGACATGACCTCCAAATGGAACATTCTGCACATTCTCGCAGTGCACCTGTTCTCAAAAACCTCATCGTAGCTCAATAGCCAGCATTAGACACAAATGCAGAGTGTGAGCATGCATACATTTTCAACAATATATACTGCATAACGATTTAGTTATGACATCCATGTGAGAGAACAAGTGGGGGACATAACTTCATAACTCTACTTTGGAGTAAACGGAGCAAGTTATTTGTTCTCCTGGCTTGTTTAAGGCCTCTTTCTTGTCAAAAACTGCCGCCTGAAATCCAAACTAGATTGTATGAATTCAGGTAATTCTAGTAGTGACTGATGTAGTCTCAAGCTGAGACGAAAAAGAGGGTACACAGCTCTGATAACCTCACTTGTTTCTAACTTCTCACTTCCAGATTGAGCTCAGCTGCAAACTTCTAGCTTTCACCCCTAAACCACATAAAAATGTATCTGATTCTGTGCAGTTCCCACTGGAGCCACAAACTCCCCTTTGATCATCCCCTCTTTGATTTCTGACATCCAATGCATTTTTTAAAGTCTGTAACACTTAAATCAGCTGCAAAGATTTCCCAACTTACTCATTTCCTGACACTGTTAATTTTTCTGCCCACACTGTCTGGTTTCAGCTTCACAGAAAATAACGTTAATACAGTGATATTTTTTAGCAAACATCTAGATGAAATGCCATCATTAATCGTGGAGCTCACTTATTCCTGCTGACAGCAGCATGAAATATATCTGACTCAAAGTAACATTATCAAGCGTTCACATTAATGTTACATGCACAGGCACCTGAGCAATGGAGCAAATGCATCCCCATAGGGAAAGCAAAGGGTTTTAGTGGCTCAAATTCACTTCCAGATCTCAGTAGCAATGATAGTGAGATTTTGTATGTTTAGTAGAAGCTATTTTTTTAGAACATGGGAAAAAAGCTTGCTAAAGTGTAATAACTGATAGAGAATTTTTTTTTATTCCCAGATCGTATGATTTCTTTTTAAATTATTTTTTTGCTTAACTAAAAGAAACAAAAACAACTGATGCCAGCTATCCACTTGCCCAGGAGATGGCAGAGTGACAGAAACCGAAACACTAAAAAGACAGAGAGAATAGAAAATATGAGCAAAAATGTTTATGGCATAGATGCACACTGCAAAAACTGAAATAGAACAAATGCCCTCTGCATCACACTCCTCCTCTCAGCAAGTAGTGTTTTCTCTCTAGCTCACTCTCACTGTCTCTCATTATTCCTGTTACACACAGGGATAATGAGGATTCCACTGTTATTACACATAACAGTGGAATCAAGTGAACAGGGGAAGGGTTTGCAGCTTCCAACCATACTCTGTTATGTCTGCCTTTACATCATTTTAATTTATTCACTACACCCTGTAATCTGTATATAAAACTGCTTCCTAATCATCCTTTGTCCTCATCTTCAAGTCTCTACCTGCCAGGTTCCTGCTCCAGTTCCACCCCTGCTCACCAAGTTTAAGTGTTATCACCCACTGTCCTCTAGTTTGTCCCAGAATCTCTGCCTCCTCATTCTTTGACTAAATTCCCTCCAAAACCTAATTTGTTGGGGAAAATTTTGATTATTTAGCTTTGCTTCTAGACTCCACTGTTCTCCTTCACCATATAAAAAGAAAACTGGACTTTAGCAACAGACTCAAGGTACGTACCAGTTTTGCTCAGTGTGTGAGCAGACCCACCACATGGCTCGAATACAGCAGCCTGTGTTCGAGTCTGTAGCTCTTTGCTGCATGTGTTCCCCTCTCTTCCTCCCTGAGTTTTTGTCCATCTCTACGTTTTAAAAAAGAATGCATCTGTATATAATATAATACAGAGGACTTGCTGCAAACAAGCTAACAGAGTGGGGGCTGTGAACTTACCAGTTAATACAAAAAAGCTTACTTAAGCTTATTTGATTTTATACAGTCCCTTTACAAGATCACATTTTCTACATTTCATTCACACGATGTATGTACATTTAAGAAATGTGTGATGTACATGAAGATAATAGTAATTATTTGACTCTTTACATTATTTCAAACCAAGGTATGCCAAGCTTCAGTGCTTTTGTGGACCTTTTATTAACCTCAACTGCAAGTAATTTAAAGCAGGCACGATGATCTATGGAAGTGTTCCTGAGTCAATGCAATGAGGACCTAAAAATAACACATGATACAGATTTTTTGGTCTTGTCCCTTGTGCACAGAGATTTCTCCCAATGTTCTTATGATATCATGTGCTGCAGATGATTCAGTCAATGCAATTTTATGTTGAGCACATTACTGTGAAACCTCTGCCCAGCTTTACTTCTGAAACTCTGCCTTTATAAGGTGGTCTTTTTATACCCAGTCATGTTGCTGATGTTTAAAATGAGCTACATTTTTTTTTAAATGTACATTTTCTCATTTTAAACAGTTTTACTATGAATAAAATGTGGGTTTGTGAGATATGTAAATCATTGCCGTCTGTTTTTCTTTTAGAGATCATTCCAACTTTTTCTGAATTAAGCTTCTTCTGTCTTCCTATTCAACTGGAAATCCCAAATCTGGAGAAAAAAATCAGGCACACACACAAAACAACAGCTGTTTTTCATTCTTCCAGTTTCATGCTAAGGTCCAGTAATGAATGGTAGACCCACAGCACGCCAAAAAAAAAAGTTAAATTACACTACTCAGTTCTTAATGAGGAGTAGTGTTCTCGTTAAAAAAACAGTGCCCTCAAGCCTTTGAGGAAACATTCAGGGATGGATATTTGGTCTTAGTTGTAACCCATGCATGCAAGGTCACACTCATTCACACAAATACATATTTTTCATATCAGCTGCTACACACTGAGGATTGTAGGAGAAATTAAATTGAGCTCTGCTATTGTTATAAAAGAATGAGAGCAAGGGGGGAAAATGGGGGTGAGGGATTGTTGGACAGATCAAAAGAAAGCAACAATAAAAGGTGGATATAAAGGGAAAAATAAATCTGTAAATGATACTGCAAATGCGCAAATAATAATAAAGAGAAAATGAATTAAAAACGGAGAAAATAATAAAAACAGCAAAGTCTCAAAAGCTGTTTTGATCTTGAAATAAAGGTATTTATTTATGGATGGAAGACCAAGTCAGATATGGATAGTAAGAAAAAGTAAGGTTGAAAGCATGAGCTGGAAAAAGATTCAAGGCATTGAGGAAATCCATTTTTGTAGTAGAATAGGCCTGGGAAGGAAACACAAGAATCATGATAAGAAACATGATAAGAAAGGAGAGAGCAGCATGACAAGACAGGACATCAGCACAGACAGAGGTAGAGGGGAAGGAAGAATGTTTAAACAATACTGAGAAATAATACTGAGGCTAGTTCAAAGAATGTGAGGTCTTTCTGTAAAATCACATGATCAGCTCTTCTTCCATCAGAGACTCAGGGGAGTTAGTTTTATGGTGAAAAGTTTATACAGGGAGTGCAGAATTATTAGGCAAGTTGTATTTTTGAGGAATAATTTTATTATTGAACAACAACCATGTTCTCAATGAACCCAAAAAACTCGTTAATATCAAAGCTGAATGTTTTTGGAAGTAGTTTTTAGTTTGTTTTTAGTTTTAGCTATTTTAGGGGGATATCTGTGTGTGCAGGTGACTATTACTGTGCATAATTATTAGGCAACTTAACAAAAAACAAATATATACCCATTTCAATTATTTATTTTTACCAGTGAAACCAATATAACATCTCCACATTCACAAATATACATTTCTGACATTCAAAAACAAAACAAAAACAAATCAGCGACCAATATAGCCACCTTTCTTTGCAAGGACACTCAAAAGCCTGCCATCCATGGATTCTGTCAGTGTTTTGATCTGTTCACCATCAACATTGCGTGCAGCAGCAACCACAGCCTCCCAGACACTGTTCAGAGAGGTGTACTGTTTTCCCTCCTTGTAAATCTCACATTTGATGATGGACCACAGGTTCTCAATGGGGTTCAGATCAGGTGAACAAGGAGGCCATGTCATTAGTTTTTCTTCTTTTATACCCTTTCTTGCCAGCCACGCTGTGGAGTACTTGGACGCGTGTGATGGAGCATTGTCCTGCATGAAAATCATGTTTTTCTTGAAGGATGCAGACTCTTCCTGTACCACTGCTTGAAGAAGGTGTCTTCCGGAAACTGGCAGTAGGACTGGGAGTTGAGCTTGACTCCATCCTCAACCCGAAAAGGCCCCACAAGCTCATCTTTGATGATACCAGTCCAAACCAGTACTCCACCTCCACCATGCTGGCGTCTGAGTGGGACTGGAGCTCTCTGCCCTTTACCAATCCAGCCACGGGCCCATCCATCTGGCCCATCAAGACTTACTCTCATTTCATCAGTCCATGAAACCTTAGAAAAATCAGTCTTGAGATATTTCTTGGCCCAGTCTTGACGTTTCAGCTTGTGTGTCTTGTTCAGTGGTGGTCGTCTTTCAGCCTTTCTTACCTTGGCCATGTCTCTGAGTATTGCACACCTTGTGCTTTTGGGCGCTCCAGTGATGTTGCAGCTCTGAAATATGGCCAAACTGGTGGCAAGTGGCATCTTGGCAGCTGCACGCTTGACTTTTCTCAGTTCATGGGCAGTTATTTTGCGCCTTGGTTTTTCCACACGCTTCTTGCGACCCTATTGACTATTTTGAACGAAACGCTTGATTGTTCGATGATCACGCTTCAGAAGCTTTGCAATTTTGAGACTGCTGCATCCCTCTGCAAGATATCTCACTATTTTTGACTTTTCTGAGCCTGTCAAGTCCTTCTTTTGACCCATTTTGCCAAAGGAAAGGACGTTGCCTAATAATTATGCACACCTGATATAGGGTGTTGATGTCATTAGACCACACCCCTTCTCATTACAGAGATGCACATCACCTAATATGCTTAATTGGTAGTAGGCTTTCGAGCCTATACAGCCTGGAGTAAGACAACATGCATGAAGAGGATGATGTGGACAAAATACTCATTTGCCTAATAATTCTGCACTCCCTGTAGATAGAAAACAATTACAGGTAATAACATTGCATTTTGACCAAGAATAAGTTTCTTTGTTGTTGATGTTCCACCATTACAATTGTTTAACTAAATCTCCTACAAGTTGTCAGAAAAAGTTCGTAACAAACCCATAAAAATCAGAAACGTTACCAGATTGAAATCTAGCTGATCTCCAGTTCAGTTTCATTCAATTTCTAAGGTTCGTTTTCAGACCTTAGACAAGATAAACAATGGATGTAGCTTCTGTTTGTTAAAACTAAGCCAACACTGAAGTGATTAAGCCTCCATTTTTCTTCATGGCCACCAAAGACTGATCCCTATGGCTGAATAAAGACTTCATATAAGTCTACAGGTAAACAGTCCCTGGCACTGACCTTAGTTGGATGAAGACTTTTTGGACTTTATCAATCATTTTTCTTCTCACTGAATAGGACATGAAAGTCATTTGAAATAAAAAAAATAAAAAATTGGCCTTTCTGAGCTTCAGAAAAGAGTCTCATACAAGGTCTGCTGATGCAGTTACAATGACATCTTTTATACGGTCAAGGCAGCTTGTGACTTCTACATTTAGGTCACTGCTCTTAGACACATTGCTCTGTTGCAGTTTAGGTGTATTTATATAACACCAGTTCATACCATCAGTTGGCTCAAGGTGGTTTATATCACATGGTAAAATCCCATCTAGTCAAGCTTTAAAATGATAACAGTCAAAACATTTGGTTTGAGGCCGTATAACAGGACTTCAATAATCTCTGGGTGCCACTTGACAACAGATTATCTTTTATATTGGTTATAGACAATTTATAGTGATTAAAAGATAAAAATGATTATCATTATTAACCCAAACTCATAAACTGATGGTTTCCACCAGCTCTGTAAACTGCACACCCATAATACCACAAGGATGACAGTAGATAACATGGGACACTCATAGATTATGTGTAGATTGTCTGTTGGTGAATGTCTAGTCTGCAGAACATCATTCTTGGGCAGAACACTTAATACTCTTGGACAATGAAACAGAATTCTTTTGTGCAGTCAGTCATGCAATTTGGAAGCACTGAAGTAACATTTTGTCTTGTAGCATAGTTAGAACCACTTTTGTGAGAAGTGTCCATCAGTAAACGTTAACAGTAGTTCTGCATCATGTTCTACATCTTAAATCACTAAATGGATGCGTCTTTCAGTATGACGATCACCCAAAACATACCAAAGGCACCAAAAGACAAACATGGTTGTAGCTATCCTGACCTCATCCATTACACTGTAAATACACCAACCTCAACTGCAACCCCGCCCCCCTTCAAAAAACGTAAAAATACAGTACAATGTACTGTGTAATAGTAAAGGAATTTTCTGCAATGCATTGTGAGATCAAGAACCCCAAAAGGACGGAAAAGTAAGAGAGAGGGCAGCCATTACACTCTCAGACTTCATCTGGTTTTGGACTCTGTAGCTGGAGAAACTGCTTTCATGTTTCAGTGGTAAATATTACATTATATATTTTAATTTATTAAAATAACGTGTATCAAACAACTTAACATGTTTTTATTTAGAAATAATTGTTAATTTTGTGTTAACTGGTGTCTGCTGTAACCAATTAAGTTGGGAATGTTTTGCTAACTTATTTTGAAAATAATTGTGATTTAGGTTTAACATGACTTAAGCTTTCCATTTTAATGAATACTTTATTTTTCATTATGATGCCACCAGTTTTGGCCTCCGGTGGCCAAATAAAGAACATTATTTGTAAATACTAACCTTAGCTGTTTGTTTCTCTTTAGCTTTACACAGCTAGCTAATGAACTAAAGTCAATGCTATAGATGACGCATGCAGAATCTGCGGTAAGTAGCAGTACCAGCAGAGAGAGATATCAGTATAAAATTAATCACATCAAAGTGTTTAAAAAGGCATTATTAGCACATTTACATGCAAATACATATTATCCACTACACTGAAAAAAGTGATATTGGCTCCTTTTAGATATAGCATATTATATTTTGGTATATCTTTTCAATTCAAATGAGTAATTCCTGTCTACATATATAATTCGAGTAACTCCAGAATACATTCCCTGCGTTATAATCCAATTAATTTTAGTTAATTAAATGTAGCTCAAAATGCTTAAGTATGTTATTCATAGCATCCTGCTGGGCCATTTTGCGCATGCGTTAGGACAGGCCACCATTTTGCGGGCGGACTGAAAAAGCGGACGCTGTGTGCTGCAAGCGGGCTCAAGTTAATCACACAACTTCGTGTAAAGGTGGTCTAGCTTCGGTAAGTAAACCTTTTACGGTCGTTTTTGTTTTATTTTTATACCTCAGTCAAAGCATGTTGACTCTTTAAGACGTGTGCACATGGAGAAAGAAAGTCTAAGTAGTTGTACACCTCTGAACTTTGTCGTGATTTGACTTAAGCTAGCTATGTGCTCTATTAGCTACTGCTCTATTAAAAGAGTAATTGTATTGATGCGTTAAAATGTCATATGTTTTTAGCTTAGTTCTGGTGGCACACTTTGTAATAACAAATTATGGAACGAGGCAATTTCTCTGTAGTTAGCTGTAAAGTTCACTGTACAGTCGCCTGCAGTTTTAAATTGAGAAATCGTCCCTCCCGCCACAACATTGGCATTAAGGAATAGTCGGGCGGGGGAGGGGGCTTCTGAACGCACCTGCACAGTCAGGGGTGCAGTAGGAAATAAATAAGTAGGATTGGCATTGCACAACATCTTTTGTGCAGAAACAAATAATGGTTGTAAACTGTGGAGGAGAATAACTCAGTGGTTGCCAAAAATGTGAGACTGAGAGTGATGTTTGTCAGGACTGAAATTAACTCAGAAAAGAATTTGCTTCACGTGATAGAGCTGTTGAGTGCGAGACCTGTCAGCGGTCTGGTTTAGCATTTGAAGCTTCGCTACGTGCTTCCAAACCGCTGCATTTAATCTCAGAGAAAACTAACACAGAGAAGTAAAGCAAGTGTGTAAGTTCATCTCTTTATGTTTGCATAGTATTTCCATGTTGAGCTTAACAACCGATGTATGGAGCCACAGCTGGACTGGCTGTCGGAGTTTTGTATTGAGGGGGAAAGGAAGCAATTTGTTTCGTACTTCAGCTACAATGAAAAAAGACACAAAGCTGGAGTTATTCGGTGTCTTCATGCTGAGCTAAAACTTCTTCCCTCATTCTCCCCCCTCCCTCTCCTGTTGCTACTTCAATCATGAAACTGATCAATTATCAGGTGATCGGCTTTTCTGTCGCTAGTCTCTCTCATTTGTTATTCACCCAGTTTGCGCTAGAAAGAGGAAAACGGCAGATAAACAACAGCAGCACGTTTAAGCTTGATAAGCTGTTGCTAGAATTTTTTTAATATTACTTCTAGTATCCGCTTATGTTTTCTGAAGGCAAAGCTGTAATAGCTGCTGGTCATGATATTGGTTTGGATATGTGGTGAGAAGGAAACGTGAAGGTGAAACCAGGAGAAGTTTTTACTGAATCATTAGAGCTGAACAGGTAATGAAGAAACAGGTTTACATTTTAGGTGACATAAATGAGTTGAAGGGAAGTTATGAACTGTTTCTGAGAGACAAATAACACCAATATCATTTTCTATGTAGCTGACATCTGGTAACTGTGCAGGGGCGGAACTAGCAAAGTTTTGCCAGGGGGCCAGGTAGGGCATTAACAGGGAAAGGGGGGCACAAAGACATAATTTTCTTTCTTATTCTCATTTAAAATGTCTAGCTTTTAATAAATAATTATTCTAAATCTTAACACCAAAGTGGTGATCTGGTTAAATGTATAGAGATCCATTATTGTATGTAGTAAATATTAAGTCTAATATATACCCTAGTAATAGTAGTACATATAGCACTTTTTCCTTTGGGAAGGTACCATCTGCGCTGTCTGCAACTGTATTGAAGAAAAATGTTGAATCTAATTATTATAGAAAAATAATTGATTTCTGTGCATTAAAGTAGATTACGTCAATTAAGCATTATCAGGCAGAGGGTGCAGGCTGGTTTCCTAATATTTTTGCTGGGAGTTGGCAGTCCTATTAGTTAGGTTGTTTAATATTTCTATGTACTGTTTAGAATAGCTGAATAAGGAGGATGGTGTAAGTTTTTTAGGTTGATCAGTATTGCTGAAGTATAAAATATTTTGGGTGCAGTGTATTTTTTGCATACAGGTATAACAGAATAGCTTTAATGTTTGTTTTTAAAACTGAGTATGAACTTATACAAAATGCAGCAAAATATTTATAAAAACAGTTTTATTTATTATAAAATACACTATATTGGATTCATATCGGCATCGGCAGATAATCAAATTTATGATATCGGTATCGGACATAAAAAAGTGGTATCGTGCCATCTGTAGTTTGCACAGAGGCACAAGTAAGATTTGTTTTGTTACAAGGGAGTATCATGAAGTAATGCACTAATGGCTTGGAAACAGTAATTGTTTGTCTTTCTAAAGTTTATTTTTTTTATTTGTCTTCCTTTTCTGGCAGATTTTCTTCCCCTTATGTGTTACTGTTTATTCAAGAAGATGGTGTTATTTTGGTAAGTACATGCAAATTCCTTACATATTTATCACGACAGTATTTGTCACGGTCCGCTGTGGCAGACCGTGTGGAGGACTCGGGTGCAGACACAGGCATGGACACGAAACTGAGTTCGAACGAAAAGCGAGCCTTTATTGTGGCTGATGACAAGGAGTGCAAACAAGGCAGAAGCGCAGTGACAAAACTAAACTATAACTAAACTGGGAAAGTGATACCAGGATAAACTATGAAGACACAGGAAACCATAACTGTGAATACAAAAGACTGGCTGTGACAACATGGAGGGTGGGAACACAGACGACACGACACAGACTGTATGAAACACAGACTAAATACACATGAGGGATGATCAGGGGAAGTGGCCACACATGGGAGCACAGCTGACACACATGAACCTAACGACAGGACAGAAGAAGTGAAACTAAATACACTGACATTGAATACAGACTTTCAAAGTAAAACAGGAAACATGGAGATTAGACATGACATGAAATAAACATAACCACGCAGACATGACGCATGAACCAGGGAGACTTAATACAGGGGGAGATGACATAAACAGTTAAGGAACAAGACTAAACTGCAATCTAGAAATTAACAAGGTGAACTAAGCTAGGCACAAATGAATACAAAAGATGCATAAAACTCAAACACTGGGTCGCTCGACCCAGGACCATGACAGTATTGCAGGGACAAGTTTATCTATCTCATCTTAAGGGTTCTTGTGATTATTATTATTGATATTAATTAATATCAATTAATATATATGATTAAATTTCCCCCTTTGTGAGTGTGGACGCTTCATCTCTTTGCTCTCTAAATGCTTTGCTTCTTTTATTGATTTTTACCGATTTTTATGCTGATTTTTTCCCTTTTTTCCGTATGAGCTTACCTGCGATAGCTTCTGGACACTTATAGATCATTAGGACTAAAGTGTTCTTAACAGAAACAGCAACATTTTTATAGTTACCTTATCCTCAGCGCTCCGTGTGTCTGTGGCCTAGACACAGCTGAAGCCTGATTATAGCGTCTGGGCACCGAGCAGCCTCAATAGCCTAGAAAGGTGCTAACCGCTAGGCTAACTAGCAACAAGATGCCTTCCCTCTCCACAGATGACTACCACAGCCTCCTGCAGAAGATTGCAGCACTGGAGACAAAAATTCATCGCTTAGAAGTAAACGTGGAGGTAAATGGACTGTGTGGAAATGAAACAACCTTGCCTTTGACTCAAAACAATGGCGATGAGCAAGCTAGCACACAGCTAAGGAGCACAGATAACATGACCAAGAAAGTAGACTTTGTGCACTATTATAAATCCTCAAGCGATAATCCCCCCTTGGACTGTCTTGGTGCAAAACCAAGACATAAATCATGTCTCCTGGAAGGGGGAGGACGTATCACAGGCAGGGCACAGCGAGCTGAAATCTCTGAAACCGACTGGCCTTCACTTCCTACGAGACAGAGAAGCTCTTCTACCCCTGTATACGAGAGGAAACAGGACTGGACAACCGTAAATAGGAAGGTTAACAACAAACCTTCAAAACAACTGAATGTGAAACTGCAGAACAGATTTGCTCCACTATCAAAGGACCCTGGACCTATATCGGACAACCATCCATCTAAAAGTAGCGAAGTAAGACCTGAAAATCCACGGGGAAAGCTAAAGGCTAGGCCTGAAACGCTGATTGTGGGTGACTCTGCCGTAAAGGATGTACAAAGCATGTGCGCTAAGAACACTAAAGTCCTCTGCTTTCCTAATGATATGGTCAACATCCTGAAGGAGAGAATTCTTCAAATTGCAGATGAATATCCAACTGTGACAAACATTGTCCTGCATACAGGGTCAAACGATGTGTCCAAACAACAATCGGAGGTTCTGAAACGGGACTTTATTGGATTATTAAACACTGTAAACTCTCTGAATGCAGCTGTATTCATCAGCGGGCCTGTACCGCCGGTCAGAGGAGGAGACGAGAGATTCAGCAGGTTGTTTACACTGAATAAATGGCTTATATCAGCATGTGCTGACCACTCAGTGCATTTTATCAACAACTTTAATATTTTTTGGGAACGCAGGCATCTGTTTAAAGCAAATGGATTTAATTTTAACAAGTCAGGGGTGAAACTGTTCACCTCCAACTTGTTTTATTCCATACGTCATCCATCTGTGCTTGGTGCCAAGGCTGAGATAAACGAGGAGTTATCTCATAAAGAGGAACAAACAGTACTCCAAGAACAGACAAAGCCCAGCAGAAACCTTGAGGAGGAGCTCCATCTGCCCCCACCCGGGAAGAGCCTCAGAAAGGAGAGACATCTGAGGCAAGAAGAGGCAAGAAGACGGGTCCCTATTTGCCTCCAACTCTCTCAACAACACCAACGACCAGGACCAGGATCTTCCCCAGTCCCCCAAACCCCTGACAGGCCATCACCCCCATCACCCTCCTCCCCCTCCCTTTCTCCCTCCTCCCCACACCTGAAATTCACTGAAGAGATGATGCTGGGCTCAGATCTACCCCCCGGCCCAATCCCTCTTTGTCCCCCATAAACCCCCCACCAAAGCAGCCAAAGGTTCGCCAACGAGCCCCACCCTCAACAGAGCAATCGAAGTCACATTGCCCAGCCTCGCCCCCCTTAGTTCCTCCTTACCACCTTCATGCTTTGTCTCCGCAGTCTGATGTGTGATGTGTGGAGGGTCCGGGCTGCGAGGATTATGGCAGTGGTGACTTTTCCCAGGAGAAGCTGGGACCCTGTTTACTAGAAGGTTTTAAAATCTCTGTACTTTTAGGTGACAGAAGGAGACATGTGGCCTGGTCAAAACACAGAGAGCTGCACTCTAAAAGACGAGGGGACAAGTAATGCCTCTAAAACACTTAAGTTGGCTTTATTAAACGTTAGATCTTTAGCTGGGAAAACATTTTTAATTAATGATTTAATCACTGAGCACAGCCTTGATTTTATGTTTTTAACTGAAACTTGGTTGGACCAAAGTAACAGTGGAGCTGTTCTCATCGAGACGACCCCTCCTAACTACAGTTTTATCAGTGAGGCCAGGGTGAGCAGGAGAGGAGGGGGGGTTGCTGTCTTATTTAATGAATCATTTCAATGTAAGCAGCTATCTCCTGGAAGTTTTCAGTCTTTTGAATATGTGGCTTTACAGCTGAAGGCCCCATCCAAAGTTGTGTTTCTTAATGTTTACAGGCCTCCCAAATACTGCACAGACTTTTTTAATGACCTCACTGAACTGCTGTCTGTGATCTGTGTTGATTTCGACTGTGTAATTATTGTTGGGGATTTTAACATCCATGTGGACAACCCTCAGGACAAAGGGACTAAAGACCTGAGTAACACTCTGGGCAACTTTGGGCTGACTCAGCATGTAACAGAGGCCACACATAATAGAGGACACACTCTTGACCTACTGATCTCCAAGGGCCTGAGCATTTCAAACATTACTGTGTCTGATGTGGGCTTATCTGATCATTACTGTGTTTTCTTTGAAAGTAAATTCTCAGCCCACACAAATATATCAACAGCAGTGATCACAAAACGGTGTATAACTGAAGACAGTAGTGAGATCTTTAACCACGTCTTCCCATTAACACCTGACCTGTCCAAAGGTTCAGTCAATGAGCTCGTCAATAGCTTTAATGCAAAAATGTTAAATGTAATGGATACTATTGCCCCCATTAAGGTGAAGGTTATCTCTGGAAGGAAAAAGTCTCCATGGAGAAACTCCACACTAGTGAAAAATGAAAAAAGAGAGTGTAGGAAAGCTGAGCGCAGATGGAGAAAAACAAACCTCCAGGTTCATTATGACATCTATAAAGAGAAACTTCACAATTATAATTTACAACTGAGGAGTGCAAGAAGGTCCTACTTCTCTGACATCATCACTAAAAACAGCCATAATGCTCGGGTCTTATTTTCTACAGTTGACAGGCTAACAAACCCTCCTGTGCCAGTGGCAGCTGAACTTCATTCAACCATGGCCTGCAATGACTTTGCCAAATTCTTCACAGACAAAATCCAAAAGATTAGACAAGCAGTTGGTGCATCAACAGCAGATCCAGGATATGTACTGTGTCCACCGAAAAACTGTTTAAACACCATCAAACAGTTTCACCCGATTAACAGCAAAGACCTGGAGGACATCTTAGGTCAACTGAACTCCTCCTCTTGCTGTTTAGATGTCCTGCCAACAAGTTTTTTCAAAAAGGTCTCAAAGACTTTAGAGTCAGACCTGTTACAGATCGTCAACTTTTCCTTAATGTCAGGTGTGTTTCCAGAACCACTAAAAACTGCTGTAATCAAACCTATACTGAAAAAGGACAATCTTGACAAGACACAAATGAAAAACTACAGGCCGATCTCAAATCTCCCATTTTTAAGTAAGATCATTGAAAAAGCAGTTTCTCAACAGCTCAGTTACTTCTTAAAACAGAATAACTGCTACGATGCCTTCCAGTCAGGTTTTAGACAGAACCACAGCACTGAAACCGCTCTGACAAAAGTGTTTAATGACATATGTCTGAACACAGACAGTGGAAAAATGTCAGTCCTAGTTTTACTGGATCTCAGTGCAGCATTTGATACAGTTGACCACAATATATTACTCAAACGACTGGAGAACTGGGCAGGTCTTTCAGGAACTGTACTAAACTGGTTCAAAACATACTTAGAAAACAGGAAATACTTTGTATCAATAGGTAACTTCACATCCGAGCAGACAAGTATCACATGTGGAGTTCCCCAAGGTTCCATCTTGGGACCCCCTCTGTTTAACATTTACATGCTCCCACTGGCACAGATTATAAAGAACAACAAAATAAACTACCACAGCTATGCAGATGACACACAAATATATATCACAATGTCACCAGGAGACCAAGGCCCTGTACAGGCTCTTGGTAAATGCATTGAGGAAATTAATGACTGGTTGTGCCACAATTTTCTCCAGCTAAACAAAAACAAAACTGAAGTAATAGTCTTTGGCGCCAAAGAAAAACGATTACAGGTCACCAGAGAACTTCAATCTATACATCTAAAAAACACAAACCAGGCGAGAAATTTGGGTGTAGTGATGGATGCAGACCTAAACTTAGAAAAACACATTAAGACAATAACAAAATCAGCTTACTATCACCTCAAGAATATTTCAAGGATAAAAGATCTGATGTCTCAACAGGACCTGGAAAAACTAGTCCATGCATTCATTTTTAGTAGGCTTGATTACTGTAACAGCATCTTTACAGGTCTACCTAAAAAATCAGTCAGACAACTACAGCTCATTCAGAACTCTGCTGCTCGAGTCCTCACTAAGACCAAGAAAGTGGACCACATCAGTCCAGCTCTGAGGTCTTTACACTGGCTGCCTGTCCGTCAGAGGATAGACTTTAAAGTTCTGATGCTGGCCTATAAAGCTCTGAATGGTTTAGGACCAAAATACATCAGTGACCTCCTGACCCAGTATGAACCTTCCAGATCCCTCAGGTCATCTGGATCCGGTCTTTTATCAGTTCCCAGAGTCAGAACCAGACACGGAGAAGCTGCATTCAGCTTTTATGCTCCTTATATCTGGAACAAACTCCCAGAAAGCCTCAGATCAGCTGAAACACTCAGTTTATTTAAATCCAGGTTGAAGACTCACCTATTCTCAGCTGCATTTGAATAAAGCACCAAATCCACACTCTTAAGCTTAAATTTCAAAACTTACACTAACTACTGATCTTATCTATTTCTGATTTTATCTGTTTTGATTTTATATACTGTTTTGTTTGTTTGTTAATTAGTTAAGCTTAAATTTCAAAACTTACATTAACTACTGATTTTATCTACTGTTCTGATTTTATCTGTTTTGATTTTATATACTGTTTTGTTTGTTTGTTTGTTTGTTTGTTAAGTGGGTTTAGAGCTCTGGGTAGCTCCCCAGCTGGGTCTAGACTGGGTCTAGAGAGTATTTTAAATTCAGGGAATTTAAAATAGAAAGTAGCTCGTCCACAGAAGGACTGGTAGCTCCCCTTACGATAAGGGTTCAGATCGCGCGAACAGGTGTGAAATGTGTGTGTTTAGTTAGTTAGTTTGTTTGCTTGTTTTAATCAATTTTAAATCATGCTTTTTATCTGTTTTTGTTTCTAATGTCTCTGTAAAGCACTTTGAATCACCTTGTTGTTGAATTGTGCTATACAAATAAATTTGCCTTGCCTTGCCTTGCCTTGCCTTGGCTAGGAGACGGGTGAGGAGCATTCAGCTCCAAGAGCCTGGTTCCGACCAGCCTCCCTTGCTAGCAAGTAAAATCCAGTTCCATCATTGTCTTGCTTTCTTCATGAGGAATAAGTCTCTAAACCAGCGGTGCCTGTGGAAGCGCAGACCCAACAGTACCTGATACGTTTTTCGCTCACTACTGACATCTTTTCTTTAAATATATTATCTCCCCTTGCTCGTACTGCAATTTCTGCATGCAGTAATGTGACCTCTGCATGCGGCTGCGGTGGACCAGCATGTCTGTTACACGTTTTGCCGGTTGCTTTAAATGCCATGTTTGTCAAAGTTTATCAAGTGTTTTGTTTGAGGAAAACACCTAGAAGACGCTTGAATGAATGTATATGAAAATGTTACCATTAGGACAAACTGGTTAAAAGGGACATTTAAGTGTTTAAATGTACTGCTGATGCACAGATTAAATTCCTAAATTTAAGAAATGCGTGCCAAATGGTGTATTAAGTTGTAATTTTATTGAAATGTATGCTTGAGGATATAAAGAAGTACATTTAATCAGTTTTATTGAAAGAAAATGCCTGTAAATAATGATATAAACAGAATTTTCCTGTCAACGGAAATGTCTGTTAATGGTACAAAAATATACTGAGAATAAACTGAATTTTCCATTTTAGAGTTGAAGGAAATGACCTCATAGGATATTATAGGTATAGGCTTATGATGTACTGTCAATCTACAGAACCATTTTGTTTTACCATACAGGAAATGTCTGTGAACTTTCATAAAACTGTAAATGTCGTGGCAGAAAATTACCAGGACATTTTCTGGGGGTTTTTTCTGAATTTATTTTTGTACGGTGTGAATTTAGACTCTAAAGGTTCAGTGTGAGCAGAAGCCAAAAAGGACCTTATTTGGATGAAAAGGTAAACTGCCAATTTATCTGCTTAAGCAAGCAAACATCCATGGTTAGCAAGCTGCATGTATTAGCATATGCTAGCAGACTGAAGTACTAATATAATACTAGAATTTCACTAAAACTAAAGCACAAGTTTCATAGACTGTCTGCAGATAAACCATTAACAATTTTTCCAAAAAAGTATAACAACAGAGGAGAGGTTTAATGGCTCGGAGCAGGGGATGAGGCCCTTAACTCGTTATGCCTATTTGCTATAATTGAATAAAGCCAGATAGTTATATTTTATGGTTGCTTATAATTTCAGTACAACTCAAAGACTACCATAAAGTAGTGCACTCCAATGACTATCGCCAATGCATTTCAGAAAACAGCTAATTCCAGTGCCATTAAAAAATTGCTTTCTTGACTTTCAGTTGAATTTATTAAGTCCTCCCTGGTGTCAGTGCAGAAGATGAAGTGACTATCCCGAGCACAAAAGCTAGGTGGAAACCTCTAGATTTGGTTTTCACATTCCATCATGTGAGAAGAAGGCATGAATAAAGTAGTAGGAGCCTGAGGGAGTGGAGGGGAGGGTTATTGCATCAGGTGAAGGGATGAAAGCACAAAGTAATCATTATTTGATATTCTTTCACCGGTTTTCTCAATCATCCTCCCTGACTTCTATTTTTAACTGTTATCATTCCTCCCCGTGGGGATCTTGTTGCCAATTCCTCCCAGTAGTCATAATTGCTTCGTTGGTCTCTTCATGTAATGGCCACATGCTGAGTAATCCTGACCATGGGCCTGTGCTCGGTGAATGACTAACGATTACTTCATTGATTACCCCTCTCTCTTCCCTTCCTCCTCTCCGTCTCTCATTTCTCAATCTTTCCATGCCCAGCAGTAATTTCCTCACTGCTATCTTCTGCTGTTTCCTACCGCTGGGTTCACAAGACTGCATGCAGCACAAAGTAGGGCCTTGGTGGGTAATTCCCCTCCTGGCTGGTGTTGTGTTTTTATACTTTTGCTTTATTTTATTTTGTTCCTCAGACTACTGCAGGTTTGTGCTTTCATGAAGTGGAATCTAAACAGTGTCAGTGGTGAAACAAATAACAAAAAGGTTGAGATCGTGAGATGGCACATTTGTTTAGATACAGAGAGCTATGACAGCACTTAAGAGAAAGAAATGAAGAGGAAGGATAAGAGCGAGTGTGCACTTAGCATAAACCAGTGTTGGACTGACAACTAGATTGCAGCAAAGCTGAGAACCCTTGACTGAGGTTGGTGTTGAGATCGTAGGTGGAGTTTAGATGTGCTGCCCACTCCTGATTCTCACACGAAATCCACTGCCTTGTTCAGAAACCCATTTCACAGTCAGTTTAACAAGCCACTCCAGTAGGAAATATTCATACTCTCTTGCCTTCACACCACAATTTCTTTCAAGGGAAATTGAAGCTCAGATTCTCTGGGAATGAAGTTCATATTTCTTTTGTTTATTGTAGAGAGACAGAGAGAGAAGTCATAAAAATGACAATATCGTGCTCTCGGAGTGAGCGCGGGTGGAACAATATCTGTTTTCTGTTCTGGGCCAACAATAATCCAACAGACAATTCTTTCATTTTCCTTTTTATTTTTTTTACTGCCAGTCATAAACAGTGCTCTATATTCGATCCGACGTGGAATACAGGGCCACAAACGACACATTACAGACTGGGAAATATAAACCCAAAAAAGATCCTCGCAGGAATAATAATAATAATATGCATGCTGACAGTTTATGTGTTGGAAACTACAGTCAAAAAGGACACTTAAGTAAAATAAAAATGAAAGCATGTTATGGTAACTGGTATGAACTATGACTTTTAACCACCTTCTGCACTGGTTTGAACTATTTCAAATCAGCCTCTTAAATAAAACTTTCTACCCTAATTCCAATGCTATTGTATCAGCTTACCATCTTCTTTTATTATTTTAGCTGAAGAATGTTTTTTATGTTTCTATCAGTATGAGGGAGCGAAACTACTTTTATAATTGGTTTAATTTTTGAGCTATTAAATGAGACATGAAGAAGCTGTTTCATTTTTAATGCTAACCCACTGCTCTGCGTAGGATAAGTTGGAATGGGTAAGAGATGCGGGGTTATAATTTGCCATTCAACATCTGTTATTGTGCGCATCCAATTTTTCCAAATCAGTAGGTAGGGTGCTGTACAGTTCAGTGTGTCTTTATGAAAATGTTGTAACATGAGTGCAAGGTGTGCATGGGATTTTATTTTCACACAGTTATAAAAAATGGTTTTCTCAAAAATCTCTCTGTGTTATGTGAAATAAATGGGAAGGTATTATTTCAATAGTGTTTCAAGCTAGGCTAGGGACTTTAAGCATGAGTGGGTCTTGTTCCACAATAATATTGCTGATGCAGCCATAACCTGTTGGAGCCTAAGCAAGCCCATCGGGTTTAGCCTGTGGAAGTCCAGGTGCAGCTGACAGGTGCAAGCAGGCCAGCTGAGCGTCGCTGCAGTAACTGAAACAAAAACCTAAATGTGGGTTTGGTGAGTCCATGGCCTCAAAATAATTCTGGCAAACCATCAGGCAATTAATGAAGAGGAAGCTGTTCACAGTTTATACAGTCTGGGTGGGGCGCTGCTAATCTCAACAGAGGCAAAAATCAGTTTTAGGTTTTTGTCCTGATGGCAGAACACTGGACCAACTCTTTGTGCTATTGAGGATTTTTGAGGATCAGGGTTAATTTGGTAAACAGGCAGACAAAGAGAGGGCATTCAACTGCATCACTTGACAACAGAGAATTATTAACTCTCTGTGGTAGACCAAAATCCGAACCATAACCCCAACTCAACATGGAGGCTGTGTCTTGCCCAAGGCAGACTGAAACAGCCAGGGACAAAACCACCAAGCTTATAATTAGTTTGTGACCTGCTGTACCTCCTGAGCTACAGACACCCCATTAGAGCTCAGTTTGCCTGGAACATTACTTCCAAGTGTTCAAGAGGAAGAACCATCTCAACATTAACTACCAAATGAATCTTAACTGCAAGGTTGCTGTCTGTGCTCTGCCTGGATCCAGGTAATCCTTTAACACCTCACTTGGCAGCACATCCCTAAGAGGAAGGTAACATCAGAGACTACAGTAAAATTGCTTCAAGAGCTGGATCACTGGGGAGTAAATTTACAGGGCCAAACTATAATTTTAACCTTGATAATCTTAACTGGTAACACTGAGGGATTTGTTTAGGAGATTTGTGTTGAAAAGGGACAACATCTTTATGTGATATTTTTGCAGCATGCACCTTTTTTGTGACCTTTGGATATTGTGTATACAGGTAGTTACGTGTTTGTCAGAATGTGACTCTGATCGCACCTCTGTGTTTGTCAAAACATGTTACATATTTCAGGACAATCTCCTGCTCTTTAAAAAAACAACAATTTTTGATGCTCTGAGAATGAGAATTGCTTTGTTATTCCCACTGTGAAGCAGGAAGGAGGAAGAAGAGATGCGATCATGGACTTGTAAGTGACACTGTTGATGATTCAGAATTCAAAGCAACACTTAATGAGATTTGTTCTGTTTGCTGAGACACGGATTCCCATCTGTTTGTTTTTTTCTGGTAAGTGTTTCATCTTTCTTTGAGTTAATAGGGAGGGTCGAGGTTACCATTTGTTTAAAATGTTGATCAGGTGTATACTGTCCAATTCTACATTTTACTTTCTTACTTCCACTTTACACTAGAGATGGCACGATACCACTTTTTTATGTCCGATACCAATATCATAAATTTGGATATCGGCCGATACCGATATGAATCCGATATAGTATTTTTTAATCAATAAAACTGTTTTTTAATATCTTGCTGCTTTTTGTATAAGTTCATACTCAAGTAAAAAAAAAAAACGAAAAAAAAAAACCTAAAGCTATTCTGTTATACCTGTAAAATGGCCTGTATTTATATAGCGCTTTACTAGTCCCTAAGGACCCCAAAGCGCTTTACATATCCAGTCATCCACCCATTCACACACACATTCACACACTGGCGATGGCAAGCTACATTGTAGCCACAGCCACCCTGGGGCGCACTGACAGAGGCGAGGCTGCCGGACACTGGCGCCACCGGGCCCTCTGACCACCACCAGTAGGCAACGGGTGAAGTGTCTTGCCCAAGGACACAACGACCGAGACTGTCCAAGCCGGGGCTCGAACCGGCAACCTTCCGACTACAAGGCGAACTCCCAACTCTTGAGCTACGATCGCCCCAATGCAAAAAATGCAAAAAATACACTGCACCCAAAATATTTAATAGTTCAGCAACACTGATCAATCTAATAAACTTAAACCTGCACCATCCTCCCTATTCTGGTATTTTAAAGAGTAAGCAACCTAACTAATAGGGCTCTAAAACTCCCAGCAAAAAAATAAAGGAACCACCCTCCACCTCATGATGCTTAATCATCTTTAATTTGATGCAGTGTGAAAAAAAAATGCCCAGAAATAAATTATTTTTCAAGAATAATTAAATAGATTCAACATTCTTCTACAGAATTGCAGAATTCACAGATGGTATCTTCCCAAAGGAAAAAGGTACTATATGGACTTCTATACATTTTACATCAGATTAAAACTTTGGGTGTAAGATTCAGATAATTATTTATTAAAAGCTCGACATTTTAAATGAGAATAAGAAAGAAAAGTATGTCTTTGTGCCCCCTTGACCCTGTTCATGCCCTATCGGCCCCCCTGGCTAAACTTTGCTAGATCTGCAGTCAGCTATGTAGAAAAAGATCCTGGTGTAGAAAGTAATATTAAATAAATTCTAACAACAGCTTATCAAGCTTAAACGTGCTGCTGTTGTTCAGCCGCTGGTTTCCTCTTTCTGGCTCGAAGTGGGCGATAAACAAACAAGAGAGACGGACTCGCGACAGAAAAGCTGATCAGCTGATCATTGATCAGTTTCATGACTGAAGTAGCAACAGGAGAGGGAGGGAGAGAGAGGCAGTCGCTCCATATATCGGTTGTTAAGCTTAACGCTGGAATGCTTTACAAACATTCAGAGATGAACTTACACACTTGCTTTACTTCTCTCTCGGATAACTTCCTCGGAGATGAAATGCCGGATTGGTAGCGAGGCTACAAATACACACAGCCGCTCTATCACGTGACGCATACTGCTCCGACGTGCTACGGTTATGAGCCGAGTTACGCCGTGTCGCAAGTTGTGTGAGGTGCTTTTTTGATATTTAATGGATCGGATTACATTTTTTTATTTCTCTCCGATATCCGATCCAGTAATTTACGTCAGTATCGGACCGATACTGATACGTAATATCGGATCGGTCCATCTCTACTTTACACAACCACCACTTATCTGTCAAGCTGTGCTTTTATATGTGCTTTTCTGTATTTCTGAAAATGGTCAAATAAGCTGCTTGAGAGGGAGCCTGAAGACCACAAACAACAGAGATGGGATTGGTCCTTAGATAGCTGCAAGGAAAAATTCAGGAAAAGTAAGTAACTAAGTAACTAATTACTTTTGAAAATAAGTAATTAGTAAAGTAGCGGAATTACTTTTTTGGGGAAGTAATCAGTAATTAATTACTGATTACTTTTTTCAAGTAACCAACACTAGTGCAGTGTTTCACAATGTTGCAACTACATTTACAGCAAAACAAAAAAAATTAGCCTTGAATTTATGGAATTTTAAATTATGCTACAAACCATTAAAAACGTTTTGAGTATTTTACTTCAGAATAATTAATTTTGCTGTACACTGCTGTTCCACTGTCAATAAAAGAGCTGTGCTGTCTTACTGTATTTCACTAAAAGAGTAGCTGCTGTCTAGTACAAGTGGAAAATCCTTCAAAGTAAAAGCATTTCTGGTTTCAATAGCTCTGCACTGCCAAGTTGGATTGCATGATATGACCAACTGGAAAGCTCTGCACTGCTGAGTGGGTCATGCAGTATGACTAACTGGATAAATCTTGTTTCCATCACGTTTTGAATTCTTTGACCTCCCATATTAAACCCAGCCACAAGGGGGGCCAAACGACAGTGTGTCCCTAGTGCAAGTCCCAAGCCTGGATAAATGGGGAGAGCTGCATCAGGAAGGTCATCCAATATAAAACCTTTTCCAAATCAAACAAGTTCAAACTGGCTGGTGAGCCTAAGTTGGCTGTTACTTTCATGTTAATACTGAGACCAATCATTTAGATCACCTTAAAGCAGTAACACATAGCAGATTGTAAAATATGTGGAAAATTCCACATCTTTCTGATATATTACCATGACATTGCAAAAAGACATCACAAGGGTAGTACGACTTCTAAACATTGGTAGGGGCTGAAAAGATGGATTCTCCACCTTGTCTCAGAAGTGAGATTACTTGAAGATGATGGGTGAGGTGTATCACTGTGTGTGTTTTATTTATACATATAAAGGTGAGAAGTAAAAGAAAATATTTCTTCTATCTGTTTCATCCCCAGACAGTCCAAGGACATGGAGGTTAGGTAAATGTAAATAAAATGGTAGCATGTGTGAAAGTATGTTTGCCTTTGTACATCAACCCCCTGATACACTGGAAACCTGTCAACCCGGCAGCATGTTTTTAGAAGTTTTACACTTCTCATTAAACTTTAGAAGTGGACAGTAGTAATTAGGTAGGATAAGAGAAATCCAGATGATCTTTCCATAGCTTTTCCATAGTCCTGCAAATTGAAAACACAACAGCAAAGCAGCACTTAAATAGTTTTCACAAGCATCTAAAATGTCTGTCTGTTATAGAAACATCGTCAGAAGGTAACATCGTTTGGGGGGAAAAGACAGTTAAAGTGGAAACTGAAAAGACTTCTGTGTAACTGGAGTTAAATGAGGCACCTATGCATTTCTAGGTAGTCAGCTAAAAACATTTGTAAAATGTAAAGCAGTTGGCTATACACGTAAGGTAAATGAATATATAGATCCTCTAGACTTGCCAGAGACTGTTGCCTGTGGTTGTGTGTTGAATTTACACATTTCTAATTTTAAATACCTTTGAACTGTAATGCAGATTGGCAGGTGAGACGACTCTAAACATTTAAAATCATCTGGATTGATTTAACAATTTTTTTCCTTGAAATCCCAGCAGCCGTTAGCAGTGCCAGTGTATAACAGCAATCACTGCACATGAAAGAGTCTGTCTTCTCCCTAAGGGACTAAATGAAATATGCACTTTTTTCCTTCTGTTGCTTTATACATCCATCTTTATGTAGACATCAATAGCCTTTCTGTATGTTTCATCTCAGAAGGGGACAATGATTCAAAGGAAGCCTTTCCTTCTCACTTTTCTCACTTAAATGTTGAGTCATGCCATACTCAGCCATATGGTATTGAGTCAACTGAGAGATTATAAGAGAAATACATGGTACTGTATTACATGGTAATACAGTATAGGAGTCTATGGAAGATTTTGATAACAGCAAAGATCATACTTCATCCCCAATCACCAAAGAATTGATCAAAACAGTTACTGAATGATGTTCCTGCAATAACTGCACAGGGTTACAATAGTTTCAGCTATAGTGATGGGCTAATCTGCTCATTATCTCTCCACTCTGTGGTTATTGTCATTCTCATGCTGCCATTGTGGCAACAACTCATTTAAATACAGTAGGTTGGGTTATTTAAATAGGTTGCTTAGCACTGAAAGCCTCACCTTTATCTTTTCAAAGATGGCCGTTTGTTTCCTTAAGGGTCCAGTGCTTTGTGAGTCATCCATCCAACCCAGTCTCCAGACCATCCATTCTGCTTTATCTAACCTGCACCTGTCACAACCTAGCTACAAACCTGGGCTGCAGTGAATATGCACAGCACATTAGGGTTTTATGAATGAAAATAGAAGCAGTAATTTCCCTCCAGTGACATTCTCCCAAGAAAGTAAGGTTCGCCTTAATGCGCACCCTAATTGTTGCTCCCTGTGACTGTGAGAGAGAGAGAGCAGTATTGTGATACTTTCTGGAAAGTGTCACACACGCGCATATATATGTATGAAACTGAAACTGAACCAGTGACTTGAAATGTGAATCAAGGTTGAGGAAAACGACTCCCCCTCTTTGAGTCTGGTTCTCCTGGAGGCCTCTTCCAAGTAAAGAGGCCTCCACTGTCTCCAGACACTTGCTTACAGGATATGATCAGATCATTGATGCCCACTATCGAATACTGTGGGGTCCTTTCTTCTACTGTATAAAAAGCCCTGGCATGACTGTTGTTTCAAATTGGCACTATATTTACATTTCAAGATTGAACAAGTGTTTCTTTAAACTAACACAGAAAGTGTCACAGTACTGCTCTATGGCCTGAGAACCTGTTGCACATTATATAAATGGCAGTATTTTTTTCCCTATGAGAATTACTCAGCTACAACATAATGTATAGGGTTGGCTATTTGGGTGGTTAGGCTTGCTTTCCTACCAGAAAACAAATGAATTTCCCACGAAGACTCAAAATACAACATACGTGCTGCAGAAATGAAACACACTTCTTATGATCTGTGTTGGCTTGCTGCTTTTCTGCTGTTTGTTTTCACCAAGAGACGAGGAGAGTCTGGAAGAAACTGTGTGGAGATTCCTTCTCCCTCTGAGACGGAGATTCAGATATAACACCTTATCGCCATCTTGTGATCAACCCAGCTGTATTTAAGGATTGCTCAGTCTTCAACAGATAGTCAACTCACTCAGAGTGTGCCTCCTTCGTGTTGTGAGGAGTCCCCTCCGCCGTCTGCTTACAATCAAAATCAGCATCACAGTCTGGATGGGACATCTCGCTCTCACTATTCTACGCACTCTGCCTGCCTTCCCATGGCTCCTTTCCTGCTCTGGCTCCCACCTGCCTGCCCTCCTGAACCTCTGTCCCCACCTAGCAAACCAGTAGCCCCCTCCTTACAGCAAAATTATCACAATTTCAAGTAAGCCTGAAAGCTTTTTTGCAACATCCTATTTGCACTTGTGCTCTCAGCTCTCTCCTAGAGTAATAACGCAGCTCTGCTCTCTTTCAGTGGCAACTCCCTTCCTGATCTCAGCACTGACTCTGTTGTACATCATCTTCAAACATTATCCTGTTCTTTAATAAAGACTCTGAAACTTGCCACTCTGTTTGAACCTTGTGTATTTTGTGGTCCATTAGTTGTCCACTGGCTACGGCTTTAACAATACTCCCTATCGAAATATATAACTTGAAAATTCATGCTGTCTATCACGTAAAAATGTCAAAATTAATTTACATAAAGACAAACTACTACATTCTTTTTTGTGATCATTTCACGTTTTACTATGAGACTGGGCTGGCATCTCTACAGCCTGCTACTGGAACTATGGGAAACATTGATGCTGGCTTTAATCTGGAGTGCTGGGAGTTGTTGATTCCTTCCCTGGTGGCTGTAATGAAATTATCCTCCACAGCAAAGAGAACTTTCTTTCAGTCGGTTTCATCATGACAATTTTTGTTTCGTGAAAATCAATCATGGCACACAAAAGATTGCTGGTGGTCATAAAGGTAAGGCTTTCTCCATGTATACCTTAGGAAGGACAGGAAACACTAGAAATCTGTGATGAGATACAGTTATTCTTGGTAGCACTACTTTATTTGTCTGATTCCCATGTTTAAAATTCCTAGCTTTGTTTTTTTGTTGTTGTTTTTCTTCAAGTTTTCAAAAATCCATCTGTACTGTTTTCTTCCCATTTTATTCCACATTATTTTTTATCAGATTATCACTGCAAGATTTATTACATTCAACTGCTCCTCAGATTTTAGAGACATTTTAAAATAAACTGATGCTTGGCAGGGATTTCAGAAAGTAAGTATAATGCATTTCATTACAAAGGAGCAACAGTCAACTTCATTTTGTCTTATTTTTGCTGCCAGTGATTTCCCAGAGCAAAAGCAACACAAGCTTGAAGATGGATTCCACACATGCTTCATCCAAAAAGCCACCAATGTTCCCTGAAGCAATATGCAGTCAGCAGGCAGTAACCAGAAATATGGATCATCACACAAAATTTTTCTCTGGGCAACGTACTCCAGCTGAAAGCGCTCTCTCTCCTCAGGAGACCCCATTCTGAGACCAGCTGGCCAGACTCAGTCAAAGTTATTTGTCTCTGTTACACAATCTTAGTTATCTGGGTTAATGTGCAGTCAGTAATAAAACTTAAGATGAATTATTAAATTAACTGGAATTGGCAACGTTGGCATTTATCATTCAATAACATACATTCTCTAATAGTTTTGTATGCATAAACAGTTCATTTATATTACTCCCAGCAAGAGAAAAACTTTGAGTCTTCACTTTAATTATTGTTACACGATGTGTATTTAGACCATGAATGAAATGAATCCATGCAGTGTGTATCAAATCAGTTGTTACAGAAGAGTCATTTGTAATACTTATTGAAAAACATACTGTAAACATCACAGTTGAATGCAGAAAACCATGAACAAAGTTCATACAATATTCATGACATTTTATTGCTTAATGGGTATTCTGCTATAGAAAATAAACGAAACATAACTAAGGATGCACCAATGTAGCTTTTTATAGTTTCAGTACTGGAAGAGAAATTTTGAGTGTGGAGTACCAATCCAATACCAGCTGTTATTTCTCACAGTAACAGAAAAATTTGGAGTCATTTCTTTTTTGTAAGGCAAAATCCAGTTAGACCTAAACATTACTTTCCTAATGTATTAAACTAAAATGTAAAATGTGTAGATTAAACAATGTTGATGCAGTTCGTAACTTCTTTTTAAAAGATTTTTGTAGCTCAAGTGTTGGCCATCTCCCTCTGCTCTCTGCTTTTTACCTACTTTTTCTTTCCCCGTATGTGTGTGTAGGTGTGTGTGTGTGTAGGTGTGTGTGTGTGTGTGTGTAAAATTCCTTTTTAAAAAAAGTTCCAGTCACCCTCTAAAAAAAAACTTACCTGCAAACTGACTTCCCACCTTGCTGTTTAGAAGGATGCGTTGCCCCTCCTCACTGTCCCAACCCCAGTTCTGTCACCTCTCTGACTTAGAACTTCCTTGTTCATTTGACTGTTGAGTGTTGGGTTCTAAAACTAGCAGGACCGCTCACCATTCATGATGTGATTTTAGTCTTCGCTCAGGAAATTTAATACCAGATTGTTCAAAACCTGAGTATAGAAAAGTGCTGCCTCCTCACCACACACTTATTATACAATAAAAACAGAGGTATATGTAGGAAAAATCACTCAGACCTTTATGCGTCCCCACTTCTTCTGCTGCCAGTTACTCACAATTTAACACACGATTTCCTGAACCTTGACATAAACTTCTGCTACTTCAACTGTAAGTGGTCATCTTTTTCAGTTGGAGAAGCACTCATCGCATCTCTGAGATGATGTTTCAGTTTCACACTGAATCAGACGTCAAGGCTGCACTAGGGACCTTGATTGTGAATCAGATTGATCTTCTTTCTTTTCTCACCACACTTGGATCTGTAGGATTATACATCCTAACAAAACTGAAAAAAAAAAAAAAAAAAGTTGGCCCATATGGTTCTCCTGATCGTGGACAGTTTAATCAATATCTGTGCGCACAAACATGTCTCTCCCAAAGAAGAGGGAATCAAAAATCTCTTGGTAACAGCAGCAGTAAACAAACCCTTGAGCTGCTTCCCTGGCAGTCATTGAGGGACAGACTTTGCAGATAAAATGCAACCTTTTTTTTTAGGTCTGTATTAGAACAATGAACGCATCCACCGAAACTGATCAAGCTGTACAGATCAAACAAGACTGATTATGCAGCATGTATTGTAACCAGTCTGCAGGATTGTGGCTTGTTTCCAAGCTACTGTAAGATGTGTGCAGGTGCCTTTCTGTTTGCTTCTTTGAGTGCTCTAAATTGCCCAGCTAATGACTGCAGAAACTGAATAATGTGTGAGAACAGCTTTCTCTACTTGGCTGTCTTCAAGTTAAAGTATGTAAAAGGTATAAACCTTTGTCTCACGCTGAGCTCTCACCAGGAAATTGATTGCAGAGAAGAATTTTAGAATATCAAATTGAGGAGAGTCCCCAGGAGAATACATTACAACTTGATACCTGCTGTGATTTTGTTCACTGTCCATTTTAAACGTGGACATTAGAAAGTCAGTTTTTTTCCCCACTTTCTCCCTTCAAGCAGTTAAAGTCGGATCAAAGACAGTACACACAGAGATACATTCAAACCGATGGCCATGCATTCCTTTTACTTACAAGCTGCAGAAATCCTTCCACTACTGCAGCAACCTGTGTCAGGTAATCAGAGTCCATGGAGTGCGACATCCCATGCGCCGTCTAAAACTAGATTTTAATGTAATTAAGACAGGAATACACAGGTAATAGCATATGTTGCAAATCAAAGAGAAGGGTTTGAGACTGCGCAGCACGCATTTATTGCAGGTGGGGTGCAGATAACCAGGTGAAAAATATGAAGTGAATTTATGGTGAATGCAAAATATGATTTAGCTAATGCTATTGCATAACATTCCTTTAAGTAAAATTTGCTTTATTGTTAAGGATTGATAAAACAGTGTATGGGGTATAAATGTTTTTAGTGCATACAAAATCTCTGCGAGTATATTTGCAACATTGTTTTGTCTCCTATGAACCTGTTTAATACAATTGATGCTGGGTTTTTTGCAGCCTGAAGTGAACTCCTAAATGTATTTCTTGGAAATTTCAGTTAAAACAAATGCTCAATCTATATTTGATTTACATTAAATATTTCTATGAAAATAGATAACAGAATTTAACATACGTAAAAACATGATAATGAGGCACACACCCAAAACCAACAGCATTTAGGTGATATATACAGGATTAAAGTGGGATTTGGCAGGTAAGGACTGGGACTGGATGTAATGGTTCTGCGACGTGAAAAGAATTAAAAATAAGTCCCATAGTAACTCATTCCATGTGTTCCAGTTGCTTTTTCTCTGTGTACAGTCTAAATAATATACTGTGACCTGCTGACATGTGTTCCTACTCCCATATTAAATTATCTTAGATTTGTTTATCTGAGTTAAACAAGGTATAAAGAGATGTTTCACAACCTATAGGACTGATTTCCAACCCCTTTACAATACAATATAAAGCTAGTATTAAAGAATCTAATCAGTGTCGTCACCCTAAATATATATTGATGTCTGCCTCAGCTACAGCAGTTCAAAATAATGCATTAGTGTAAACTTCACCACAATGCTGCAAACTAACCAGTTTATCCTGCATTAAACAGCACCAAACTGTCTAGTGGACCGTAGGATGTGATTATTTTCAAATTAATTTAGCAAATATCTCCTAACCATCACTAGAAACAACACCAGGTTAAAATGTTTCACTGCAGAGGTTTCCTTTCCCTGTGATTTCTTATACCATTTTTATGCACAATAACTAAATTTATCATAATTTGTTATGCCTCTGTGCTTCTTCATTATCCTGATAACACACAGCATTTCCAGATACGTGAGAAAAATAAGTCATTATTGGAACCTTTGTTCACAGTATTCTGCGAAACCCAAATTTAGTTTTTCGTTACAATAGAAACCATTTCTAGTAATTTGTTCTTCAGTTTTCACTTTTTAGTAATAGTGCTGTGATGTGAGAGAGAGAGCTGTGGCATGCCATGACAACCTAAGTTTACTTTTTCTGTGAGACATAAGGCTGTTTGCAAAAGGGAGTTCCTATAGGGTCCGCTGTTAAAATGTATTCATTTATTTTAAGTTAGCTCTAGTCAACAGCTGTCTGCTTGGCTTTACTTCTACTAATTGGGGTCTTTTGGAGCATTGACTAATAATATGAGCTGCTGTAAAGATGAGTGAAAATCTAGGATGATGTTTCCATTCTCTTAATTACAAAAGAGTTTGGTGGTGTCGGTGGATCGGTTGGTGAATTTAGGACTAAAAGTTTGATTTATAGAAATGAAAAACAAGCAGGCTGAGAACACTGAATTGAACAATTCATTCTATCAGTCACCTATGTTTCAGCACTTACATATGCCTCCAGTGTTGCTGCATGAACAGAGTGATTCACATCTCGCTGTCTGTGACAAAAAAAAAGAATTAATACAAACAAATGCAAGAGCTCAGTAGAGATCTTATTTAATTTTGCTCTGACCTTTCTACAACAGGACGCTGAAAGTCTGGATGCTTTCTG
The DNA here is from genome assembly GCF_900408965.1 of Simochromis diagramma. Taxonomy (NCBI): domain Eukaryota; kingdom Metazoa; phylum Chordata; class Actinopteri; order Cichliformes; family Cichlidae; genus Simochromis; species Simochromis diagramma. The sequence goes on from NW_024386982.1 coordinate 1,333,865, forward strand.
AAAGTGAATCGATGTAGGCGTGCTTTAGTTATGCTTTCTCTCCAATAGCCTGCATGGGCAAAAATAGTATAGAAGTCCATTGAAAACAGGCTTCTGGTTCCTTTGCTTTGAACCTTACTAAACACATTCTTGATGACTTTATGGGCTCAATCACTAGTTTAACATCTGTCACAGTTCTGGGTCATTTTGACCCAGCATTTTCGTCTTGTATTTTTGGTATTTATCTATATATTGGTCTATGTTCTGATTCTTTAGTTATCCTGTTTTGAATATTATATTCCATGTTTCAGTTTATTCTGGTTAAGGGGTTAGTTCTTAGGTTTTGTTTTGGTGCCCTCGTTTTTCCTGTAGGTTTAGTTCAGTGTCTAGTCTGCGTCTTTGTGCAGTTATTTCTTGTTTCCTGTTTTATTGTGAAGGTCCGTGTCTTATGTGAGTGTACTCAATTTTGCCTCCCTTGTCTCGTCTCGTCAATTACTTCCAGCTGTTTTCCCCACCTGTGTGTAATCTCCCGGTGTTCTTCTGTGTGTATTTAAGTCGTGTCTTCTTATGTTCTAGTCGTTGGTCTGTCTGTTAACCTCCTGTAAATCCCATGTGGATCTACTGTGAATTTTCTGTGTGTTTTCCCTGCCGTCCACCTTCCTATGCCTCTATTCATCCTCCGTCATGTTTGTGTTCAAGTTTAGTGGTTTAGTTTTTCCCAGTATAGTTTAGCTTTAGTTCCATTTGCTGTTTACTACTTGTGTTTTTTTTACAATAAACCTCCTTCGTACCTCCACAAGTGCCAGCACTTTCTTCACACAGCTCATCCCACTCGCCATACTGAATAAAACATCAAGCCCATTTTGGAATTTTTTTGGTTATTCTAGGGACTCAGTCACTCTAGAGTAAAAAAGGGTGACAACCTCCTATAGGAACCAGGAAAAATCAGTGATTGCTTGAGGATTCCTTTGACTTTGTAGCAGTCAGAGACTGACTGCAGCTAGTAGCAATAACACTGAACATCCACCTACTGCTGGGTAACCAGCAGTAGGTGCATGCAATTCTTGCTTCAAATCTGTCAAGTTCTGGCTGAACTCTGATTGTAATTAGTTGTGAATTTCTGTTTAATGTGAAAATGTCTGTACGTGGATGGCAATAGGTATGCAATAGGCAGCAAGAAATGTATGACTTGTATCAATTAAGCACCACCATCAGAAACAGGTTGCATGCAATTGTTATCTTGACCCTATTCAATTACATAGTGATAGCAGACTCAGTCAGTCTGACAAACTCTTGCACCAAACTCACAGATGAGGTCCAGACAAGCCACAATATGCTCACTGACCGACAGCTTGAGATTGACAAGTCATTAGTCAAAGAGTTTGCACCTTCACAGTCAGATCCACGTGTTGCTGCTTACACACCAGCGGCAAAATATGCTCATCTTGAGGCTTCAAAAAGGGAAATTCCCTAATGGTGGCTGTGTCCATCTTTATGACCATCTTTGATTTGACCATGGATACTTTTTTTAAAGATGATAAACAAACACAACAATAACTGGTGATAACTTAATGAAAGAGCTCAGAAAAATGCCATTTGTATATTTCACTATCAAAAGAAAATTATCTCAAATGGCATTTGAAGAACAAAAAACTAATAAAAAAGTTTTCTGTTTTCAACCACCCAATAATGAAAATAAATCTTATGCTGAGATTACGCTAGGCACAGGAGATACATATACACATACAAGAGGGTAACCAGCCAATCTGACACACAGTTGTGGTTGAAAGTTTACATAGACTCACCATATGCTTGAAGGTCATGGTAATTCTGGGCTTTTAAAATTATGCCTAATGTTTGTTGATGGCTACCAAATGTGTCAATGTGCTGATTAAAAGCCGGATATTACAGTGACATTCATTCATCCTAAAAATATGGCACATTGTATCTTTAAAGAAAAACAGATTAATGAAAATAAGTCAGTCACTTTTATTAATGCTGCACAAATCCCTTCCCACACATAAACTTAGTGTCCAGAATTTTAAAATGACATTTTTAAATGAATAGCAGTTGTTTAATCAATATCTGCGCAAACTTGGCTTTCATTCATTAGAGATCAGAGTGATTTTGAAAGGAAACATAGAGAAGGGACAGAGATAGTGAACAGTGAGTCTACAGCAGCCCAACAGAAGATCCCCAGGCAACAAACAGATGTTAGCGTTACTGAGGAGATAAGAAAGATGTCAATAATAAGTACCGCACTGTAAGAACTGAACTGGTTTGGTCTTTGGCATAAATGGGCTGAAAATGTACTCTGCTTAATCCCCAGCTGGAACAGGTGCTAGTTTTGGTCCTGCAGGATCTGGCACAAATGAGGCCATTTTTTAGTTTGTTAGCCTGTTTTGGTGTTCAAATTTGTGGTGCCATAGCTGCCAACATAGATAATGATTTTTTTTATTTTTCCTTTTACTTCAAAGTGACTGCCACAAGACAGGTTTCTCTGCAGCAGAATGTTTGTTTTGTCTGAAGACAACTGAACATATTGATTCAAGAATATTCAAGAATAGTGTCATATGAATATAGTAGTACATACATTATATGAAAATTAGACCCAGATGCTAAATGGCTATTTTCAGTGTAAGAGCCATTAATCATTATCTTAATGCAAGGTAACTGAAATGTATCCACTCATGTAGATGGCTTAGGTTCACAAAGAAGCCATCAAAGATGGTTCCTCAATGAGCATGTCTTAATTTGGTTGTTACCTTGAGACCAACATTTGTCTCTTATCATTTGTATGATGGAGAACAGCTGTGTGTGGGTCAAGGAAATTTTATAATTGACAGCATGCATCAGCAGAATGCAAGTGTTTTAGGGGAACAACTGGCTTCTTGTTAAACAAAAGAAAAGAGGAAAGGAAATAACAATGAGCAGTAAAAGGATTATAAGGGAGTGAGGGGTGATTGAAGCAGACTTCAATGGAGGTGATGTGAACAGAGGTGAAAAGATTGTAAATAATGGTAAACCTTTTTTTTCCTACTCTTCTTGGGCACTTAGAGTGTTTGTTTCTACAAGACTAACCCACCTGTTCACACAAGCACTTTTTTCTATACCTATGTACCTGCTTGCATTCACACTCTGATATCAGGGCCGACTCTGATTTCAGTATCATGTCTTATGATACTTTGGCATGCAGATTGGAGCAAATCAAACCTACATTCTTATTAGTAGATGATCTGCTGTACCCACTGAGTCACAGCCAACCCTGAAGATATGGGTACATCTGATATTAAAACCCTTAAGCCCCAGATGGGGTTAAGCATACAAAATCAACTCAGTATTTTTATCTGCAAAACAACTTTCAATTTAATTTCAGTTTTATTTATATAGTGCCTAATCACAAACAGTTGCCTCAAGGTGCTTTATATTGTAAGGCAAAGACCGTACAATAATAAAGAGAAAACAGAAAACCTCAAAAATCATATTGACCTCCTATGAACAAGCACTTTGGTAACGTTAGGAAGGAAAAACTTTCTTTTAACAGGAAGAAACCTCAGGTACAAACAGGCTCAGGGAGAGGCAGCCATCTTCTGCAGCCGGTTGGGGTTGAGGGTACAAGAGTGGAGGAAGGTCCACACAGCGAGACTACATTGTATGTATTACAAAGAGATAGGAAACTGTAAGGTGATGTTAGGGGAGAGTGTGGCTAGGCTGCATTAGATGGTTGTCTGTAGGCTGGGTCAGGAAACCAATACAAGGTAGAGGTAAGGATTAAAGGAGGGAAACTGCCAAGAAGTTGTTTGGGGTGTCCTCGGGACAAAGGAAAGAAGCCAGGAAGACTTGGTGATGGAATAAAGGAGTACGTAAAACCTTTTCAAAAGAAAAGGCTAGCAAAGAAAATGTGGGATTAGCAGAGAAATGAAGAAAGTAGACCAAGGGACTGAGAGGCTAGAGACAAAAACAAAGGAAGAGGCTTATAGTGAGACTGGACACTATGGAAAGACCACAACATATCGATAGGTTAGGCAGATGATCCACCTAGAAAGGATGTGTAGCAGGTTAGGGTGGTTAATGATAGAAATGGAATAGATTGTGCAAAAGAACATGGAATGAAAGGAATACAGAGAGAGAGAGGAGAGGAGAGAGAGAGAGAGAGAGAGAGAGAGAGAGAGAGAGAGAGAGAGAAGAGAGAGAGAGAGAGAGAGAGAGAGGAGAGAGAGAGAGAGAGAGAGAGAGAGAGAGAGGAAGACAGACAGAGGGCTATTAGTGAATCAGGAAGTGCAGAGGATTAGTAAAGAGGAAGTTAGGTCAGTTATGGAGATGTCTAGGAGAGAGAGATCGGTAGACTATTTTAACATATGATGTATTTACATGTTAGAATTGATAAATAATTTCATAAGCCAAAGCATCTCTTTTTCTCACTTCATGCAGAGAAAAAGCACTACAGGTGTGAAATTTGCTGTGACAGTGTTGATGGAAAAGTACAGAGAAGATTATCAGGAGTTGCACTGCATTTTGAGGATCTAGAGAAAGCATATGAAATGGTGTAAAATAGCATTTATGTGAGGGTGCTGTAGATCATCTATGAGGACAGCAAGTCCACCCCAGACAGATCAGCGTCAAGGATCATTTTCGACTGAACGATAGCAGCGACAGTGAAAGGGAAGGTTTACAAGATGGTAGTGAGACCTGCTATGATGTATGGTTTTGAGATGGCGGTGCTGACAAAAAGACAGGAGGTGGTAGAGTTGCTTTCATTGAGAGTGAACAGAATGGACAAGATTAGAAATGAGTATATGAGAGGCAAAGCTGAGGAGGAATAGTGGATATATTGGACAAAGGATGTGGAATATGGAGGCATGAAGGAAGGAAGAAAAGATTAAAACCTCAGAATATATTCATGGATATTCAGAAGTTACATGCAGAGGGTCGGTGTGACAGATGGAGGCAGATGATCCACTGTGGTGATCCGTAAAGGGAATGATTGAAAGAAGAAGATAGCAGTAAAGCTACATCACTAATTATATTTATACATTTTCTTGAGCCTATTCCAGCTGCCATACAGTGAGAGGGTACACCCTCAATAGGTCACCTATCTATAACACAGAGAGACAGATTTACACTGACATCTGTGGGCACTTTAAAATCACCAGTTAACTTAACCCCAATAACTGCATACAGAACGAAGTTGGAGTACGCAGAGAGAACATGAATGTGCAGGGTGGGCCATTTATATGGATGCACCGTAATAACATGGGAATGGTTGGTGGCGGCAACAACAGATTTCCGGAGGCCGGCCACGCGGAAGGCGGTGGCGGCGACAACCTCGTTCAGGAGGGCGTTCAGGAGGGCGTCCACAATGGCGATGACGACCAGCCAGCGGCCTAGAAAATGGCCGGTGAAGATGAGGTGCTAGACGTGGGCCGGATGGCAGCGTGCCAGCAGCAGAACCAGGCAAGGATGAGGAGAAGGATGAGGCAGAAGCTGCTGCTGAAGCCAAACCAGGTGAAGCTGAAGCGGAGGCCGGGCCAGGCGAAGCTGAAGCTGATGCAGCAGGCGATGATAAGGATGATGAAGCTGAAGCAGAGGCCGGGCCAAGCAAAGCTGAAGCTGCTGCGGCAGGCGAGGATGATGAAGCTGCTGCGGCAGGCGAGGATGATGAAGCTGATGCTGCAGGCGGGGGCGAAGACACGGAGGCTGGACCAGGCGAGGATGCAGACACGGAGGCTGGACCAGACGAGGATAAAGCTGATGCCGACGCTGGACCAGGCGTGGATGAAACTGGTGCTGAAGCTGGACCGGGCGAAGGCGAAGCTGAAGGCTCTGAAGCTGGACCAAACGAGAATGTCGCTGGAGGCGGTGGTGTGGAAGCTGGAGACGAAGGCGCTGCAAGCGGTGGCGTGGAAGCCGGAGACGAAGGCGCTGCAGGTGGCGGCGTGGAAGCCGGAGACGAAGGCGCTGCAGGTGGTGGCACTGCAGGCGATGGTGATAGCTGGATGGGCTCCTCGGTCCCCCCAGTGAAAGCAGCAGGCTGAAGCGGTTCCTGAGACCCCTCAGCGGAAGCTGCTGATGATGGCGACGGCTGGACGGGCTCCTCTGTCCCCCCAGCAAAAACGGGCTCAAAAACAGTAGGCATGGGCGCCCCTGGCACACACAAAAAAAAAACCAGTAGGCTCGTGGGCCTCTGGCACACATGAGGAAGGCTGCAGCTGCGCAGAGCACTGACCCTGCTCAGGCAGTGACAGCCGGGTGCAGTCCCTAGCTGGCATCTTGGCCTCCAGGGGTCCAGAGTAAGCTGAGGGTTGTAACCCAGCCTCTGGAGAAGCCCTGGAGTGAGTAGCAGTCTCTAACGTTGCCAGCTTTTGAGGAACAGGTCCATTGTGAAACAGTTTGTCTCCCTGCTCAGAAACAGCGGTGGAAAAACAGTCCTTTAAGGGGTGTATGGGCATAGCTTCCTGTAGAGGGGCGAGTGAAGATCGCGACTGAGCCATGGACTGAAATGTGGGTTGCAGTAATGCTGGTGGTGATGGTAGCTGAGTGGCTGGCAGAAGTGGTGGCAGAACAGGTAATTGTGCTCCTAGGGTTGAGCTACAGAATGGGAAGCTAATGCCTGAGCTACTGACTGGGAAGCAAAACTGAGCCGGTGAATGGTGTTAAAGGCCAGGCTCGGAAGGAGCGGCAGAGACAGTCTTTCAGGTTTTGCAAAGAGTTTATAGATACCCACTTGGGAAGGGTCCGTTACCACAAAGGTAGGTAAGCTATACATATTGTCTCTCATCCCACTCTGAATAGCCCCAGAAAACAAAGTCCCGGAATCTGGGGAAGCCAAAGTATCCCGCTCACTCACCAAATCTGGCTGTTCGAAAGTGAATGCAGACGGGGGATGAAGTCCGAGATCCAAAAGGAGAAATTCCTGCTCCCACGGGTATAGCGAGCCCAGAAGCCATGGGAGACCGGTCACCAGACGCTGTAGCCGCCTCTCTATATCACGCTGGGACTTGTCATCCGGGTTTTCCAGCCACAGGTCGATGAGCTCTTGTGTGGCATCGATGAGATTCTCCCATAGCTCCTTAGACGGATTAAGTGCCGCGGGGTCCATCTTGTGGTCGCGTCGTACTGTCACGACTGGGGCAGCAGCCGTGTGAAGTGTAGAAAGGAGGACTCAAATGCAGCACTTATTCAGATGTGAGGGTGATTTATTAAGAATACTGAACATAAAGTGGGGATGGCAAAACAGAACTAAGGATGAACTAAACTGGGAGAAACTAAACCAAAGAGTAGAAAACCTGAACATGGAGGGAGGACTGGAGGGAGGACTGGAGGGAGAACACGCAGGGGATTCACGGAGAAATACGGAGAAATGCAGAGTACGCAGGGTGACACAGAGGATGAACACAGACGACACGACGAGGAACTGAAGGAAACACACACTATAAATACACAGAGGGACACTGGGAAATCACACACAGGTGGGAGACACAGCTGGACCAGATTAACCTGACGAGACAGGGGAACACTAACACCAGGGACCAACAGAGGGAGCACAAACCCAGAAACCCAGTATCTAAAATCCCAAAACACAAACCATCCTAACTGTCATTCATACTTCGATGGATGCATCAGCGAGCAAGTCGGGGTCGGTATCTAGCCCAAGGATATTTGGCATGCAAAATGGGGGAGCCAGGGATTGAACCACCAAACATCCAATCAGCAGTTGACCTGCTCTACCTCCTTAGCTACAGCCACCCAATCAGGTTTTGCCAGAAATCAGTTTTTTGGCAGTTCATCTTGAATGGGGAAAAATGTAACAAAATAATAATAAAAATAACCACTGTTTACTGTTGACCAGTCTGTAGATCAGAAAAGCAGGGATCTTGTGTGTGGCATTGTTGAAAGAAACCACACTGTATCATACATTGTAGAAAAAACTGCACTGACAGACTTACTCTATAGTTTTACATCTCTATTTCCTTTCTTTTGACCTTTCATTTCCATGACAGAGGATTTTTTCATCGTCCTGTCACTACTCTTTATCAGCATTTTGGAAAATGCTGATATATGAACATGTGCTGTAGGTATGTGCGTAAACAAGCTTCAGAAGCAGCACAGTTTGAAGCAGACTTCAAAAGATGAAGTTTGGGATTTTTTAAAAAACAGCCATCAGTTTGTGACTAAGCCTTTTTTTTCTGAGGACATTCAAAGATTGTCTTTATGTCAGTCTTTTTAGCTTCTTCAAAATACCGACAGCAGTCTCTGCCAGCATTTGTTTTTTAGTGCAGCATAAATGTGCACAGAAGTAGTCACAGTTACATGAAAGGCATTTCATTTATTTCCATAAAGGCCAGCAAGAGAAGGAATGAATCATTTAATAGAAATCTTGGAAGTTGTTGTGACAGTTGAAACTGTAATTAGAAATGTGTAAAATGGGAAGTAAGGATTCCACCTTGTTAGGATTCTTCAAGAGTGGTTTTGCAGGACAGCTGCCAACCTAGAGTAGCTGGCAGCTGGGAAAAGAGATTATCTGACTTCCATTGTCTGGTATGGTGAGTTACAAACGGTGATCTACTTTCTAGGGTTTGACTTTTTCTGTAAATTTTACACACAAGTGAAGTCATTCATCAGCTCCCAGAGAATTCAGGAGCACTTGTCTAGAGAGTGAAATGAAAGATGTGACCTGAATTAGCAACAGTCTCACTTCCAGTCTATCACAAAGTGACTAAGTAGAAACCTGTGGTCATATTTTAATGTGCCATGTGAGCTGTTTGTTCTTTGGGTGCCGGTTTTTTTTTGTTTGACATGTTTCCTACAAGACTTGTTTGCTATATGCTGCTGTTGCGTTTATGACCTCACTGTGATAAAATATTTGGCAGCAGAATCTGAAATATATGTGATATTTCATTTTCTGCTGCATTAGTTGTAATGCCTTTGATTTTCTTATGTCTTATAAAACAGTCAACATCTCATCTGCAGTTGCTGTAACTGTGCATCTGTGTAATCCTCAACCCGTGCTTTATGCTGGCTATGAATTCTAAACAAGTCATTTGTATTCTCCAGTAGCCTCTACTTAAAAGGCATAAATCACAAAGCCCAAGAGAGCTTAAAACATGAAATTAAAAAAAAGAAGAAAGAGGAAACATTCACTGGGCAATTGAATTTATGTGCTAAACAATTTATGTGGCATAACTGAGTCTTCTGAGGGGAGTAGCACAGTGAAGGTGGTTAGCATTGCTGTCTCACACCGAGAAGGTCCTGAGTTCGAATCCATCTCCTGGGTGAAGTTTGTTTGTTTTCCCCATATTCGCATGGGTTCTCTCCGGGTACAGTTAGTGGGGTTAGGTTAACTAACGATTCTAAATTACCCATAGGTGTGAATGGTTATCTGTCTCTGTGTTAGCCCTGGGCCCTGTTTCAGGAAGCCGGTTTAGTGGAAAAACTGAGTAAGTATACCCTGAGTTAACGAAAACTCTGGGTTTTCGGTTTCACAAAGTGAGTTCAGATGAAGCCTCAGTGAGTCACCATGACGACACACTCCGTGAAGCTAACCTGCCCCCTAGCAGGTTTACTACAACTAACCCTGACTGTCTCCGCCCCTTTGTCGGAAACCTGACAGTAGGAAGTGTCGGACATGGCGTGCCCCTGCCTTGAAGAGCCAGTAGATCGTGAAGCCCGAATTCTCTGCAGAGCTCTCCGCCGGGAGAGAGTGATCAGAGCGCGTTTGGACATTTTATCATTTCCTGATGATTTTCTGTGTGAACGTTACCGTTTCTCAGCACAATCTATAAGTTATTTGGATAACATCCTCAGGCCATATATTACGCATGTGACACATCGCGGACATGCTCTCAGTTCATTACATATTATTTGTATTGCACTTCGGTTTTTTGCAAACGGGAGCTTTCTGTATAATATTGGTGACGCTGAGCACGTTTCCAAGGCTACCGTCTGTCGGGCAGTCAGGAATGTTACAGTTGCACTGAAACGTCTCCTGTACTCGTCTGTGGTGTTCCCCGGTCACAGACCCACAAGATTTATCAAAGAGGGATGCCACAAAATTGCAGGTATCAGGATGACCAAAACTTAATTTATGATGTGGTGATACTTGGACTACTACTTAAATTTTACATTTATTTTCACGGTTCCCAGGCGTGATTGGCTGTATAGATGGCACTCACATTCCAATCATTGCTCCTTCAGTAAATGAAGGAGACTATGTGAACAGGAAGTCTTTCCACAGCATTAATGTACAGGTACATAGTTCCCTGTAGCATTTCAAACTAACAAATTATTTCATTATAGTAATGGATGCTAATTTGTGTTCTCTGCACTGTGAAGATCATATATGATGCTGCCAACATTATCACAAATGTGGAAGCCAAGTGGCCAGGCTCTGTCCATGACTCACAAATATTCCGTGAATGTACACTGAGCACAAAATTTGGACATGGTGAGTTGAGAATACTTTAAAATATATAAAGACCAATTGCTTCAGGGACATTTGAACTGAAGTGTATCCTTCTGTCTTAGGAGAGTTCACTAGCTACTTGCTTGGTGATAGGGGGTATCCATGTTTACCCTATTTGCTTACCCCTTACCCTGACCCTGAACCGGGCCCACAGCAGCGATATAATCTGGCTAATTGCAGGACAAGAGCCAGAATTGAAATGACTATCGGAATGCTTAAGGCCCGGTTCCAGTGCCTGCAAAGACTCAGGGTCACCCCAGAAAGGGCATGTGACATTATTGTGGCCATGTGTGATTCTTCACAACATTGCCACAATTAGAGGAGAACACTGTCCTTCTGAACCAAACATCAGCAGTGATCCAAACCATGAACATCCTGACCCTCCCACGGACATTCAAGATGGAAGCGCAGTCAGAGACACCATATGTCACAATCATTTCTTTTGACCCATCACCTCAACATGTTGAAAGAAGAATAAACAGATTTTGTGTTCAACTGGCTTTATTGGTCGCCTGTGTTTCCTGTACACAAAGTATTAAAAGATGTAAACCTCATAAAGTGTCTCTGTTGCTTCCTCCTCTGTAACAGCTGTCAATGTTTCTTCATTATTTTCCTGTAGTAAAGAAATAAACAACATTGCTGTTCTACTGTAAACTCATGTAATCTGTGGAGTATTACTCACAACACCACCACCATCAACTGATAGTATATGAGGTTTATACAGGTCACTTATAACTTACAAGGGACCAAATGGCAATTAACAAACATACCAATCACCTTACACTTCATTGTCATATTGCTCTCAAAGACAACCAAGACTGAGGGAAGGCAAAATCAGTAGGAAAATAACTTCACTACAAAATAATCCATTATGGTAAAGAGTTTATCAAATGAATGAGTAGCACTGCAAAGGTGACTGTGAAGACAGGATGTATGCACATCATGTCTTATTTTGAATTTACCCCCTATGTAGGCACTTGTGTCTTGCGGGGTTATTGACTCAGAGGATGTCCCCGCAGAGATGCCTTCGGCCACAGGGCGCCCACTGTTTTGGCTGAGGGCCAACTGCTCAGCCTCTGTGAGTGGTGGTGGTGGAGGACCCCCACCTGTTTTTCGGGCCTCCGCTTTTTTTCTGTTGGCTATAACGGGTCACATTTGAGCATACAGAGTAAGCAAATATGTACTTGTAATGTGCTCAGATAATTTCAATAAGTGCTTACAGAAAGAAAATTAATGTAGCCTCTAACTGCAATTGATTTACATGGGACAAACAGACCAAGCACTATGGCCCATAATACAATTACACCTCACCTGTTTGGACTATATTTTTATATTTCATTTTTACTTGCTGCCAGAAACGTTTGGGGCCTGTTGGGTTGCACCTGCGCTCACATCACGTCACAAAATAAAATGTATAAAATAAAAAATAAAATATAATAAATAACGTGTTAAATGGGTGGAAATCCCTAGATCAATGTTTAAATTAACACTCACGCATTGACTCTGTCGGCTATGTTTTGCCATGCATGCTCCCTTTCTTTTGCAGCTGGGGCTGTGTTACTTTTTTTCTGCAAAATTTGCATGTTATCAGCATATGCTGCCATCAGAATTTCGGCGTCAAGCGCTGTAAAATACATTGACCGCGCCTTCTTTCCCTCCGTCTCCATGGTGACTCGCTTAATCTGTGCTCCACTGATCAGGGCTTTATGTATCCTCGTGCGCGAGCTTAACTTGGGGTTAAAGCAACTCCGCGTTGATTGAACTACTTGTTATCAGCCTTTCTGAAACCGAATATTCCGAGTTGGACAGTTCGGGGTTACTCAACCCTGAGTGTCGTTTTTCACTCTGAGTTTTCTAAACCGGCTTCCTGAAACAGGGCCCTGGTGATAGACTGGTGAGCTGTTCAGGGTGTACGCTACCTCTCGCCCAGGGCCCCGTGACCCTGATAAGTAGAATGGATGGATAAGTGAAGGCAAACTAGAAAGTAAGAACATGATGGGATACCTCGAAGTCTGTAAAAAAGCAGTGAACTGCACACTGAGTGCTGAGATAGTGAAATAGGCTCTAAAGGGTCACATCAAGGATTTTTTTCCCAACTTAGTGTCTTGAATATGCTGACAACTCTGAGTTCAAATGAAGCGTCAGAGAGCCTACTTTCACACCCTAAATATGAACTGAAAATAAACCCAAACTGAGACCTGATCCATTAAGATCTGATCACAGTAATTAGATGGGATGGCTGCAACACAAGCAAACATTTTAAAGGAGTCCATCTATGAAAGATTGCTACACAACTTGCTCTAATCTTTCTCATTTTTATTGATGGATTACTAACAGCTGGGACAGTTGGTGATCAGCTCATTTAACCTCCCTAAATGCCTTTTATTTTAATGTGTTCCTTGGGGTTACCGCTTCTAATCTTCCTATTATCACTGGGATCACTTGAACTTTAGCTTGTACATATGTTCCAGCTGTGGAAGATGGAGACCTCAGTACACTTTGAAGAGTATTCTAGTCTTAACATCATTGGCATCATCATTGTCTTATCTATGATGGAGGTATTTGGCTGTGGTTGACCCTCATGCATATTTATCATAAGTCTTACTGCCCTGTGGGATACCCATGTATTTGTAGCTGTTCTATATATTTCATATTTTGTTTTTTGGAAGCCCACCCCTGCAGCCTGGATGACCTTTCCTCTCTTTACAACCATTTAGCCTCATTTATCCAGTCTGAATGGCGATGTCCTCGCTCTAGATCCTGGTGGATCCATAAGTCAATGCCTCCTCACTCTTGGCGTAGAGCTTGATGTCATCTGTGTACAGGTGGTGGCTGATAATCCCTACATTCCTGAATCTATACCCCAATCTACTCTGATGAGCTACACAAGTACCTGTTGTTATTGTAGCAACCTCCTTTTTTGTGCTGGCAGGTGGAGTCAAATTTGACCCCATGGGTTCTCCAGGGTTAAGCTGCGAGAAACCGCCTTTGTCCGTCGATCAACGGACCCTGACCCTAACCCTAACCGTAACCCTTTAATAAATGGTAAGCAGAATTGATAGTGTCCTTGCAACATTGGAATTTCATAAATGCACGAATGGCTTGACGCACAAAAGAATAACGTCACAACAATGTGATTGGTCACTTGCTATGTTGAACCTGGAACAACATTTTCATGATGATCTGGGAACAACACCAACACGACGATATCAGATCATCCACACCTCAGACTCTCCAGGTGCTCAGACTCTCCTGGTACACGTTTGGGAAGAGATCCCTCAGCACACCATTAGGAGCATGGCCGAACATCGTCATGCATGAATACTGCTAATTTCCATTTTGATTTGCTTTCAGTGAAATTTTGGCAAAATGAACTAGTCTGCTACATTATTCTTTCATTTTTGGGGTGCCTTTCAATTCAGCCCTCTGTAGCTTCATAATTCTCATTTCCATCAAACAATGTGGCATCCCATAGCTCCTAACACATGACCCAACCAATGTTCCCTCTAATTTTTCTTTTTTTTTCTGACTTATATTATGAGTATGAGTCTGTGGTCTGGGAGAGTCCTGTAACTCTCTGTCTGCAAAATACAGTATATCATGACAAATGTTGGGCAATTAATTATATAGGTACTTCTTCAAAAAAGTAACTGAGCTTTGAAAACAAAGTTTTTTGCAGCTGTTTACCTAAAAATGCAGCCATGGGTTTTAAAAAACAAAACAAAACAAACATTTAAAACTATTTACAGAACAATCAGGTGTTCTGTATTAGTGATGCGCGAATCATGAACGAATCGTTCAATACTCGAGAATCACTTTACTGACTCATGAATCATGATTCACAAGCCCAACTGACTCACTGACTCATCCCTGTTGCTGTTAGCAGCAATGTATCTAGCTTATAATTAAAATTGTGGAGAAAAACACAACATCCAGTATCTTAACAAAAAAATTTCTGCTCTGAACTGGAAGAAAAAACCCCGAGTAGAAGCTCAAATCAAGAAAATAGCTCCTCGGTTCACAGTAGCATCGCTCTGCTAACATGCTAACAGCACATTTGAGCTACTCACCCCCTCCCTTCCTGTTCTGAATTGTAAGCGTAAGCGAATCACTCAGGACTCGCTCACCCCCTTGTCACTACCCGATCCGTACTGTAAACCCGATCGGTACCCCGCATGCGCAAATCTTACGTCACTTCCTCTTTTTGCCAACATTGCGACATTCAATATATTTGAATGATACGGTTAGCGCCCAGTTAGCTCCTAGCATTTCTCAGCAGCTCTGCCTCCTTTTCGACTACTGGGACATTTAAACAATGGATAATCCGTATCCGCAACAAATTTTTGCTTTTCTCCTCAACAGAGAGCGTTCCCCGATTGAACAACAGCGCCGTAAAATAAGAAGAATGGCGCCTAATTATAGAGTTAATAATACAGACTTTGCAATATGCCACGTGAAGATTCATCAGCCAGATGAAGTGTTTATACTGACAACTGACAGTGATAGCGAACATCATCATCACTATTCCAATCAATCCTCTCCACACAGACAAGCATAAACACACTCGACTATCACTAAATCAAATTTAACACACGGTCAGCAGGTGGCAGTATCCTCGTACACTGGGGAGTAAACTGCCATTAAACGAACAGAAGAAGAAGAAAACATCTGCACATGCGCGGTACGGATCGGGTAGACCCGATTTGTACGGTCCGACTTTACACATGCGCAGTAAGGATCGGGGAGTCCTGATCCGTAACTATCTTTTTATTTTTCGTTTTTGTCTACATTGTACTGAAATGCTTCATTATTGCAAACATTTTAAGATATACTTATTATTCTTAACATCTTAACAGATACTCTGACCCATAACTATCGTAAAACGCTACGACCGGAAGTAGACACCTTTCGCGCATGCGGGGTACCGATCGGGTTTCCGGTACGGATCGGGTAGTGACACCCCTCCCTCCTGTGCTGAATCATAGAGCGAACAAATCACTCACTCACCCCCTCCCTCCTGTGCTGAATCATAGAGGGAACGAATCACTCACTCACTCACTCACCCCCTCCCTCCTGGCTCACAGCTTCTTCTTCTTGGTTGGCAACCAATGTTAAGGCACATTACCGCCCCTGGCTCACATTTCAGTGGACATTTAGATGAGAAAATATATATTTAACACATTTAAGGAAAATACTAATAAAATAAAAATAAACAAAATAAATGTTTATTAAGCAATTTTGATAGGAAATTGCTTAATTTTAGAAAAGTTTTTGCTCTTTTTTGCTCTATAAAATAGTTGTTTTCTTTTAGAATCATTCATCTTAGCAGTAGGATTTACATGAAAAGAGAAACAAATTAAGTTTCAGTGAAAATGTACATTTTTTGCACTCTCTGGTCAACTGACTCAGTGAATCAAATGACTCAAAAAACCCGATTCACTTTGGTGAGTGACTCATTAAAACTCGGTTCAGTAAAAAGAATCAAATTTACCATCACTATTCTGCATCAAATTTGATGCCACACAAATTATTTGTGCCACTCCAAAAAATAATTTCTGTCCACTATGAGATAAAGGAGAACAACAGCCTGATACCTGCAGGCCTGACAACAGGAGATGTATCACTCCTGTAACACCTGTAACATGCAGCAGTCGCCTCATTGTTCTGACACTAGTGATGTGTCGGTCGCGAACGAAATGGCTCTTAGAGCCGGGTCTTTGACGTGAACGACGCGAGCCGGCTCCTTATCGCAAGCCGTGGGTTGTTTTTTTTTTTCTTTCTCTTTCTCTTTCCTCTCACTCTCTCTCGCACTTTTTTTCCGCTTCACTCCGCACGCGAGCCTTGTGCTTTGCTGGGCAGAGGGGGGAGGGGCGGTAGTTACACTCTCAGTAGCACAGGAACAGAGCGGGAGGGAGAGACAGAGAAAGACAGCCAGGGACAACAACGTCACATTAGAAAGGTATAGTAAACATCCACAACTATATTCAGTTGACAGAGAATATGCATCTTCTTTTTGTTTTCATATTTTAATTTATATTTAATTGTGTTGTGGTTTGCAGTGTTTTGTGTTGTTTCACTTTAAATTTGTAAAAAGAAAAAGCTGAAAATTTAAATAGTTAAAAGTTGAAATTTGAATAGTTGGTTTTTGTATTATATGATTTATTTATTACATTTTATGTGGAGTGAATAAATAAAAGTATATTTACGGTGGCCCCTACAGACAAAACACGTATGAACTCCAAAACACGTAAAAACTCCAAAACACGTAAAAACTCAATAGCACGTACAAACTCCGAAGCACATAAAAACTCAAAACACGTACAAAAGACAACAGAAGTGCTCCAGGATGCTAGGCGCAGTGTTGAGCTTTTGTTACCTACTATAATACCTACTACCAACGACCGGAGTTGGTGTGTGGTAGTAACAGGTAAATGAACATTTTTTTAAATTATTTGAATATATATGAGTGCTTGTGTATAAATACACAAACAATACACATATGCTTCCAATTGTGTTATTTAAGTGATCTAGGTAGCTCTGTTTTGGAAGTTCAGTTCATGCTAGAAATGCGTTTTGGAGTTTGTACGTGCTTTGTCTCTAGGGGCCACCGCATATATTTCTATATAAACATATATAAATAAAACCACTTTTTTTACATTAGTAATTCAATTTGGGCATAATTTTATATTATTGTTAATAATAAATTAATTAAAGCAACAAAACAACCTGAAGAGCCGGTTCGGAGCCGAAAGAGCTGGCTCTTTTTAGTGAGCCGAGCCGAAAGAGCCGGTTCTCTAAAAAGAGCTGGTAATCCCATCACTATCTGACACACACAACAAAACTATTGACTACACTACACACTAACTACACAAGATTTGCGCTAAACATCGCAAATCTCTCACATCTCAAAACACCGCCGTCACTCCTAAAACTTCCCCCCTTCCTAAACAACTAAATACCATGTTGCCATATCATTTTTTGATTGGTCGACATGGTACGTTTTCCACCAATAGAAATAAATGGAGGGGGGGGGGGTTGGTTTTGTTTTTGCTCACAGGCGGAGAGTGTTTTCAAGCGTTTTCCTTATAAAACACAGTTTTTACCGTTTCTCCCCGCTGTAAATATAAACAATGATAGTATTCAGGAAGAAAACCAAACATTGCATATATTTTTATCATAACTCTGGTTTTACGTGGCCTATCAACACAATTTAAAAACTGGTATAAAATCCACACTTTTTTTCGTCAATTGTTCCGTCTGTCCTGCTCACATCTCCAATGGTTGTACATGTTGTCATTAACGTGGCTTCACTCCACATCAGCCACGCCGCTTTGCTAGCTAAAACACCGGTGTCGGCACATAAGGACGCTGTCATAGCCTGTCAACGACGTTGATTAGCTGCATATATACGAATGTGAATCACATTATTGGCTGGACTATGGGATAAGGTGGCATCGTTCTAATCCCATACGGGAGCAGCCAGTCATTTACTAACACTAACACTGCAAAACAGAATTGTTAACATATTTATTTTAATTTCAATTCAGGTTAGATTTTCTTTTTTTTGTGCGCAACGCAGATTTTCTGTGCGCGGAGACCGTGCCAGCAGTGCGCACGCGCACAGCTTAGAGGGAACATTGGACCCATATCAGTATAGATTGTCCAGCATGATTCATTTTTCCATTGATCAGTATATAAAGCATGTGACACTCTCTTATTACACTAATAAGATGTATCAAAAAAAAACAATAGTTAAGGGTTTTTTTTATTAGACAGTCTACAGTCATATTCAAATCCAAAAATCCAAATCCAGTTTATTTATATAGCACGTTTAAAAACAAAAGGTTTGCCCAAAGTGCTGTACAGAAACACAGGGTAAAACACAAGATACAACCACTGACACTCACATAAAACATAATAAAACACATAAAAACCATATCAACTCAAGCCAATCTGAACGCTATCGAAAAAAGGTGTGTTTTCAAAAGCATTTTAAAAACAGGAAACGAAGATGCCTGTCTAATATTTAAAGGCAGCGTATTCCAAAGTTTTGGGGCCATAACTGAAAAAGCTCGTTCTCCTCTATGTTTAAGCCTTGATTTTGAGACAACCAACAGCAGCTGGTCAGCTGATCTGAGGGTCCGTGAAGGAATATAAGGCTGAAGTAACTTGGAAAGGTATGAGGGAGCAAGACCATTAAGGCACTTAAAAACCCGTGTTAGGTTTGTGATGAACAGGAAGCCAATGAAGAGAAGACAGGATAGGTGTTACATGTTCATAGCTGTGGGTACCAGCTAAGAGGTGGGCAGCAGCATTTTGAATGAGCTGAGAGCGTTGGCTGACTCCAAAAAACAGTGCATTACAGTAGTCAAGGCATGTATTACCTTCTCCATGTCACGTCTTGACAAAACTGGCTTCAGCTTAGCTATTTGCCTCAGCTGGAAAAAGCTTTTTTGCAACACCGAACTAATATGTTTGTCCAATTTAAAATCTGAGTCCATAATGACTCCCAAGTTTGTCACATGCTGCTTGATATAAGACCCTAGCCAACCACAATTTACGAGGGGGCTGCATGAAATATTATTAGGTCTAAATACAATCACCTCCGTTTTACTCTCATTGAAACTCAACAAGTTCAGAGCCATCCAAGCTTTGATATCTTCAAGGCAGTTCAAAAGGATATGGATGGAGCCTGGGCCATTTGGTGCTAAAGGCAAATAAACTTGGCAGTCGTCTGCGTAGCAGTGAAAGGATATTTCGTGTTTTCTAAAAATAGACCACAAAGGGAGCAGGTATAATGAAAAAAGAAGAGGGCCAAGGATTGAGCCCTGGGGCACCCCACAAGGAAGGGGGGCTGAGGTGGACTCTAAATTTTCAACTTTAACACTAAACGTTCTGCCACTCAAATATGAGCGAAGCCAATCCAGTGCTGCACCTTTAATGCCAATCAGTAAGATCTAAAACCACAAGGATCACGGAACTTCCACAATCAGTAGCTAAAAAGATATAGTTAAAAACACGTAAAAGTGCTGTTTCGGTGGAGTGTAGATGTTTAAAACCAGACTGAAAAGGTTCCATGATGCCATTAGCATCTAAAAACGTATTCAGTTGGGTAAAAACAATTTTTTCCAATAACTTTGAAAGGAATGGAAGTCTTGAAATAGGTCTAAAATTTGAGCAAACTAAAGGGTTAGCCCTTTTAAATAAAGGGCTAACAATTGCATGTTTAAAACCATCAGGAACCACACTGGAAGTAATACTGCTATTTATAATAGCAAGGACTGAGGATCCAATTGAAGGGAAAACCTCTTTAAAGAGCCATGCAGGGATCACATCCACAGGAGAGAAGCTTTAATTTGTCTAACCATCTCGTTAAGAAGTGTAATTGAGATGGGTTCAAACTGGTATAAGGCAGCTGAACAGGGATTAAACGTGGATGGGTCATATGTAGGAGGTACTATTGCTGACCTGATGGACTCAACCTTGTTTACAAAAAAAGAAAGAAACTGATTACATCTATTAGCACAGCCTTCCAGGGTGGCAGACTGGGGCACATTTAAAATAGTAGTGATGGGATTTCCGGCTTATTTATATATGTTTATATAGAAATATATGCGGTGGCCCCTAGAGACAAAACACGTACAAACACCAAAACACATTTCTAGCATGAACTGAACTTCCAAAACAGAGATACCCAGATCACTTAAATTACACAATTGAAAGCATATGTGTATTGTTTGTGTATTTATACACAAGCATTCATATATAGTCAAATAATTAAAAAAATGTTCATTTACCTGTTACTACCACACACCAACTCCGGTCGTTGGTACTTGCTGGCTTGTGTAGCCACTAGGTAACAAAAGCTCAACACTGCCCCCTAGCATCCTGGAGCACTTCTGTTGTCTTTTATACGTGTCTTGGAGTTTGTACGTGCGTCGGAGTTTGTACGTGTTTTGGAGTTTGTACGTGCTTCAGAGTTCGTACATGATTTGAAGTTTGTATGTGCTTTGTCTGTAGGGGCCACCGTAAATATACTTTTATTTATTCACTCCACATAAAATGTAATAAATAAATCATATAATACAAAAATCAACTATTCACATTTCAACTTTTAACTATTTAAATTTTTAGCTTTTTCCTTTTACAAATTTAAAGTGAAACAACACAAAACACTGCAAACCACAACACAATTAAATATAAATTATAATATGAAAACAAAAAGAAGATGCATATTCTCTGTCATATGGGCTTGCATGACTAACTTTCTGAATCCTCAAAATAGCTGTGGATGATTACTATACCTTTCTAATGTGAGGTTGTTGTCCCTGGCTCTTTCTCTGTCTCTCCCTCCCGCTCTGTTCCTGTGCTACTGAATGTAACTACCGCCCCTCCCCCCTCTGCCGAGCATAAAGCACAAGGCTCGCATGCGGAGTGAAGCGGAAAAAAAAGTGCCAGAGAGAGAGAGGGTGAGAGAAAGAAAAAAAACCCACGGCTCGCGATAAGGAGCCGGCTCTCGTCGTTCACGTCAAAGAACCGGATCTAAGAGCCATTTCGTTCGCGACCGACCCATCACTATAAAATAGAACTGATGGTCTTATAAAGTGCGCGGGATTATGACAATTTGATGCAATCACCTGAGAAAAATGGCTGTTTTTCTCATTTTTCACTGTATTTTGATAGCATTTCCAACAGTCCTTTAACATTTCAAAATAAACCTGCAGTTTGTCCTTCTTCCACTTTCACTCTGCTCTCCTGCATTGACGTCTGACCGCTCGGGTGGCTTCATTTAACCAGGGCTGGGTAATACATTTAGGGCACCTGGTTTTTAATGGGGCCATAATGTTTAGGGTCTCAATACAGGTTTCTTGGAACTGCAAAAGCAGCTCATCCAGACTAAGTCCTAAACTAATTTCAAGGTCAATAAAAGCATTTTTTTCTATAAAAGTTGAGGAGAAGAGAGCAGCAGTGGAAGAATTAAATATTCGACAGCACCTGGGTGGAGCTTTAAACTCATGCACAAGAGAAATGTCAAATAAAACAGGTTTGTGATCAGAAAACACGGAATCCCCAATTCTCCAAATTAAAAACAGATAAACACCAGGTCAAGAGTGTGCCCCTGCTGGTGTGTAGGGCCTTGTACAGACTGTACAAAGTTAAAAGACTGAATACGATTTAAAAACTCCTGAGCAAGCAGTCCATCAGAGCAACAGACATGTATATTAAAATCACCAACTATTAAAATCCGATCATATTTAGGCACAATGTCAACCAAGAAACATGAAAAGTCATTTAAAAAGTCTTTGTTAAACTTCGGTGGTCGGTAGATTACCGCACACACAACCGGTTGAAAACGTCCCAGTTCAAACATCAAAAGTTCAAAACTGGAGGGGGGAACCGGTACATGGAGTTGCTTGCAATTAAAGTTATTTTTAAAAACTTTCAATATTCCTCCTCCTCTTCCTGATATCCTTGGAGCATTTCAAAATGAGCAGTCAGAGGGCAATATTTCAGAAATGAAGCTAGACTCACCAATTTTCATCCATGTCTCAGTCACAAAAAAGGAGATCCAATCCATTTGAAGAAAAGAAATCGTTTATGACAAACGTTTTACTTGCTATATTCTAATCAGACACCTTATATTTTGGTAAGAAACTGCACATATTTACAGTATTACAGCAACATTTATCAGGCTTAGCTATTAAAATAGTAAAACTGAAAAAACAAACTCCAAGAACAAAATATTACTGTTCATTTGTTTAGCATAGTTTCCTTTTATAATGCTCTGGTTATTACTCGAAGTTCTGTGGAATTTGCAGATTGTAATTCCTCAGTGTTGTATACTCATACAGGGTAAAACGTGTCCTGTCACTATTCTTCCGCATAAGCCTAATATTCACCTACTATTGGCCTAGAAAATCTGCCAGGAAACTCATCATTTATTTTCCACCATTTGATGCTCTTTAGACTTTGAGTGTTTACATGGAAATCCAGAGGGAAGGAGAGAATCAACAAGACTCCATCATACAAAGGAGAGCAGACATCATTGACAAACAGATACGATACTGATTATGAAAGGATGAGCTGGAGTGGAGGTGCACCTGATCCTCCTGGACTGTGAATAAGGGAGAAATTATTGGTTCAGTGATGCCAGCATGCTGACAGTACATTGGCAGCTGGCAAAGTCATATAGAGAACTGAAGTAGAACCAAGTGCTTAAAACAATAGAAAGTGTCCAGTGCAGCCAATGCCTGAGCTTTCCATTTAACATTGTTTTCTTTTTGCATTCTTCATCTACTATGTTGTCATGTTCTTCCCTGTTCTATCTCACTTGTCAACCAATCAGCTTTCGACCGATGCACGGCATCATTTACATCAAGCAGCATGCAGTTAGGATTCCAGAGGACTGATAGAGAACATCCTTGTTTCAGATCAACAGAGGGACACCTCTTACATATCATCACTTTGGGGTTTTGGCCCTTACATTTTGGGCAGCTCTGATTTTGAGATCTTAGCTTTCATTCAACCAACCAGATGAAAACGTGTAGACCACTTTGCAGTACAGAATGGTGGTCATCATGTCAGGATGGGCATTCTGCTGCATGCTTGTGGGTGTCTTACCAGCAATGAACTGACAGAAACACTGTCAGATGCCAGTTTTATCAGTGGGTGTTATTATACAAAGAAATGTTATTACATTCAAACACAGTATTTGACAACAGTATTTGAGACTAGTAATAATTAAATAAATTTCATAACACATTAAATTTATTTCTTACCATTTTGTCTTTAAGTAGCGTTGAATAAACCTTAACTGTTTGTAACAAAGGAAACATTTTCCAGATGGTGGTATCTAAATTTACAGAGAATCAGAATCAGAATCAGAATCAGATGAGCGAGCCTGATCCAGAATCAGAGCCTGATTCTGAGCGATCAGGCTCTAAACAAACAGCCAATTGTGGAAGGTGTTGCCAATGCCTAGTGACCTCATCACACTCAGGTTTGTAGGCTGCTGTCAACCACAATCCCGTGGTTGTGTTTTGAATTCTTCAAATTTGTTTTTCATACCTGCGTGAAGGAAAAGACTTGAAGTGATGGCGGTCATCCGTACATGTGAGTCTTAGAACAAAGGAAGCCATCAAATACTGTACATTTTATTTTATGCATAACTTCAATAAACACATCAATAAAAAAAAGAATTCTTTGAATTCGAATAGTTTGAATGGATGGTGGATATTTAGCTTGATTTGTTGTTGCTGTGCCACATGTTGCCCATTGTTTCCAATGATCTTTTTAGCCTTTTTAAAATAGTTGCAGTGGCACACCCATGTTACTTTGTTTTATAACTTTAACCCATTTGTTGAATGTGTTTCAGCATTTTCACTCATTTATTTTGTAGGCTACGTTATATAAATAATTGTACTTTCACATTGTCTGTGTTAAAAAAAAACCCATGGTGTTTCATTTCTGTGAGGCTTGGGCTTTGTCCTTTGTGTGTTTTGTCCTTAGGGGCCACCTCACACAAAGTTGTCACCCACAGCACGCCCATGCTTGTCAGAAGGCAAGTGGCAGAACAAAGAGCCATATGAAACATCAGGTGGTGACTTCTGCACTAGCTCAGGGGTTACATACGTGACCTTGGAGGAACTCTGAGATGCTTTCTTTGCTCAAAGAAAATCACTCCCAAACTGCTCTTTTCTTTTTGCCTGCACTGCTTTCCTTACTCTTTGAATCACAAAGCACAGCCTTGATTGTTGAATATTCTTTCACACACCACTGATTTCTCGCCAGTATACTCGCTGTCACACTTCTTTCTGCCTCCTTTTCTCCACTCTGTCTGTTATTTTCCACCAATCTCACTCTCTGTTTTCTTTATTGCTAGAAACATAGATTGTTTTTGAAGAAAGTCAGCTCAGATCAGAAATATGTATTTTAAATAAATCCAAAAAAGCAGGTCACTCAAAAAAAATTGTAGAAATGAGCTTAAAATATGCTTCCAAAAAAGTAACATTTGAATTTTTGGTTTTGTCTGTTTTTAACCACTTGATTTACTTGTATTTAAAGTATATTTAAATATATGTAGGTATATTTATTGGAATGCTCGCCCATTTCAATCACTTTATTGTCTCTTCTGATGGAATTGTTTTATTAGTTAAAGCACATTTGATAAAGGACTGTTTGCCAAGAGAGAGGGGATTAACTCAATATTAAATAGCTTTCATAGCTGAGGGATGAAGTACAACTGAAACAACACATTATACTGTATGTAAATATATGTATGGCATAGGCTAATTCAGTTCATGGTACATTATGGAAATGTATGATTGTTTTTGAAAACGTGACTGAATTTAGTTGTGGGCCGCCCAAACTAGCATGATTAATGTGCTCCATGAAACACCAAAATGCAAATACATAAAAATATCCCATTGCTTTCACATATGAACTACTTCAAATCAAGCGATGTGATGTAATGCAGGGATTCCTATTTCCTTCTATTCAGAGCTAGCAAAGTTAGTAAACATGAGGCAGAAGACAGCCATTTTTTATCTCTAGAAGCCACTGTGACTGGGTCAACAATGCGCAGCTTTTGATTCATTCATGATTCATGAATGAACATTTGATTGATTTTCAGATCAAACCCAGCTGTGTGCTGGCTTTTTTTTACACTAATATTAGCTTACACATGTATTTTGAGTGCTACCTAATGGCGCAGTCGCACAAGTCAAAACAACCTCCTTGTATTGGTTTTTTAAAAATTTTATTAAGACTAAAAGTTGCAGCTCTGTTATACCTTTGAACCTATGGATAAATTTATCATTGAAATATTAGGTTCAATTGTAATTATATAGCGCCAAGTCACAACACCTCAAGGTACTTGATAATGAAAGTTAAAGACACTACAATACAATACAACTATAAAAACTAAACAGTAGTGCTATTTTGGAGGGTTGGTTGAGTTGGGTTAGTTGACATATAACATTGTCATAGCAGGTGGTTGGTTACAGAGCTGGAAGATGCATGATGAAGGCTAAATTGTTTTCAGTAAAAGTTCATGTTGAGTGTCCAAAGACAAGTTTCATCATTTGGCAGGAGTATGCCATAGATCCTAGGTGTCAAACTCTGGCCCAAGCTTTGCTTGTTCCATATTCAGTTTTTCAGCAAAACTTGTTTGAGTCCATAAGAAGAGATTCATTCTTAAATCTGGAAGAAGATTTTTTTTTTCAATAAATATTAATGTTAGCCCACGACCTTGTTCCAGTTTTGAATTTTGGCCCACTGTGTATTTGAGTTTGACACCCCTGCCATAGATGGTTATAAAATACGACACAAAAGATTACAACATGCTATAAATAAGAAGTGGATTTCTCTCTATAAATGAAGGAGCTGCTCCCCTACTGGCCATTAGAGAGAATGCAGGTTTGAGGCACTTCTGGCATAAATTTTGAGGCCTGAAAAATAAAGTTAGCTCACAGTATATACAAAGAAAGCTCTCCTTATGTGTTAATTCTTGACAATAATGGCACAGACAAAGAGGACGTCTGTGATGTTACTGCACCAACAACAGTGTTTATAGGAAGTAGAATACTTTTATATATCTCTGTTTCAAAATTATATTTTATGTGTTATTTAATGTTTAAATTAGTGCCGTCAGTGTTAATCTCGTTAAAATGACGTTAACGCCATAACCACAAAAATCTCGAGATTAACACTGACAGCACTAATTTAAATGTTTAATTTTAAGAATTTGAAAACATGACCGAGCCTTAATTGATTAGTGACTTAACCATCATTAGGAACTTTAGATTTTCAGCTATAATGAAGCAATCTTTTCAATTCAAACCATGACCTTTCTCTTGTGTCTATATGCAGACACTTCTGACCTTAAATGTATTTGACTGACAGGACAGCAAATGGTTCTTTTGTATTTGTACTATATTTTAGAAGGTGTGGATAAACAATTCATTCAATTCATTTATTATTTATATAGCGCTTTTCACAGATAAAAATCACAAAGTGCTTTATAACACAAGAAATGGAAATATAAAACAATGTAACAGTAAAGAAAACAGCAATGTAAAACAATAAAAACAACATAAGAGGAAATTAATAAAATGCTTTTCAAAATTAAAATTTCTTCAGCTGTTTTTTAAAAGAATCAATAGAGTACGTGCAGCTTAGAGACAGTGGAAGAGAATGCCACTGCCTGAAAGGCCCAATCACCACGAGTTTTAAAACGACTGCGCGGTACCACCAGCAGTTTGTGATCTAATGACCTTAAAGCTCGAGAAGATGAAAAAGTGTGTGAAGCCAAATTACTTTACCAAACCCCACGGTACCGCCGTCATAAAAAGTAGTTAAAAAAACACCCATACTGCAACAACTTTATTTTTAAAGCAGTTTTAAACAGCAACAGCAGATACAAACTGGTAACAAAAATGAATAAATACACTGAAGACAATTGAAAATATATAAAAACAACACATGTAAAGGTAACTATCATTAAAATAAAAACAGCTAAAATAAATGTCTGACATTGGATGTCAGGCCACAGGCTACGTCTACATGTACACAGGTATTTTTGAAAACGCTGCTTTTTTATGGAAGAAATATAGTATCATCAGAATTCAAGTATTTTTAGACATTGAATTTATGACACTGAATTTTTATCCTCCAAATTTCCCTGCAAAAATATTCACCTGCAAAAATTCACCTGCAAAAATTCACCTGAAAAAAATTCACCTGCAAAAAATTCACCTGCAAAAATTCACCTGAAAAAAATTCACCTGCAAAAAATTCACCTGCAAAGATTCACCTGCAAAAATTCAACTGCAAAAGTGATGAACTTTAATGACCCAAGCCAGAGCAATCAGCACCAGATCGAGTCGAGTGCCTCTCGGCCAATTAAATTACGCTGTTTGATCACATGACACCGTTAGCCAGCAGTTTGTCTCCTAAAAGAGAGCTGTTTAGAGGTGAGTGATTAAGTTTTTCTCCTAAATAGAGATCATTACAGAACGCCTAGTCCTACTTAAAATCCCATTTATTTTTATTTTTATCATCTACTCGAACTAAGGAAAACGTTTGACTAACTCAAAGACAATTTCCACGCCTCCCATGCCTGTCTGCAGAAGCAGTTTTGAATTTAGGAGCGCCAAGATGGCAGCGGCAAACCCTGGCGGCTCTCCGGTGAGTATATATATTTTTTTATCTTCAAGTTTGTCTTTTGAAACCTTAATTTTATTTAAATCCGTTGCTCACGTATAAAGTACACAGACGGGGTCTTTGCTCAACTCGTCTGAGGCGTGTCTCACTAAGCGCTACATGCTAGCATCCTGCTAACCGAGCTACCCTTTACATGCTGTGCTTTAGAAAATAGGATACTCGTTAAAAAAAATACTCCGCAGATATTGATAGATAGACGAACACTGCAAATATAATGTTGGAAACGAGAACGGCCTTTGGTGAAGGGGTAAAATACACCATGAATAAAGCCATAGAGTGAATGGCTGCCATGGTTGCAGAACAGCCTGATTTAATGACAAGAAGAGTGAGGTGAAGTGAACCAAAGCCACAAAACACGGTCAGACAAGGCGGCAAAAGGGCAGTGATCTGTCCGTCAGTATGAAGTTGGTGTGTGCTTTGGTGAACAAAAACTCCAGACCGGTAGCAGGAAGATGGGAGACTCGTGTTTCACTAGAATAGTGGTGAATTAAAACATCCTTTGTTGGGGACATTTCGGTGTAAATGCATCCATACAGGCAAGACAGAGGCAGACTAGACAGTGAAGAAAACAAGGCAAACATTAGAAATATTAAAACGGAAATATAGGATTAGTATAACATACAATTTGGGAAAATGTAAGGAACGCAATGTAAATGATATTGTAAAGTCATTAAAACAGCATACTCTGATTAAAAGAAACATGTAATTGGGTAGGATAATAATAATTATAATAATAATAAACATGTACAAGATGGGTATGTATACTTGTACCCAGAATTTAACAACTATAAAGTTGTAGCATGCCAGACCATCTTGATTGAATGTAACTTCGCTCCACACAAGTTTTTTGTTAGACATATTCATATTGTTATCTAATAAATGATACATTCTTAGATTTTATCGAACGTTAATTTATAAATTGTTTCTGTCTTTATGTGTTTGTTTCAGATTATGCAGGATGAAATTATTCGGTCAGCAAGACACTTGCTGCAGTTGCTAACATCATCCAACCAAACTCCTGCTGTTGCTGCTGCGATGAATCAGAATACAAGGTACTTTAGCAAGACTTATGAGTTAATCCTACATTCAACTAAATTGAGATATATATATACACACATATATATACACAAACACACACACACACACACACATGAGAATATGATTTTATTTCTTGCAGAGAACAGAGTCAAGGTGGCCAGGGTACCAGCTTGGTCAACCCTGAAAGACCATCCCTTCAGCAAGAAATGACCAGGTGAAAAAGTCATAAACTAAACACTCAGCATGAGCATGGAATTTAGGATGGAACTTTATATCTTACCTGCTCTACACTCAGGGCTTGAATTACAACAACAGTCAATCACATAAAAATATACTTTTGGTAGTTCTGAGTCTGTCACGGATCTGGCTCGTTTCGACCCAGTATTTTGAGTTCTGATGTTTTGGTTTATTTTTGAATGTTTGTGTTTTTCGGGTGCTGCTATTATTATTATTATTATTATTTTTATTATATTTCCGTGTTTCTGTGTATACTGCAGTGTTACTGCTGTGTTGAATTTGTATAAACAAACTAAAAAAGCATTTCATAATAGTCGCTTTTAAATAATTTTGTTAAAATGTTTGGGACAGGTCTTTTCCTGGTATTTTCTCAAGAGGAAAGGGAAAAAGGCGATTCCCTGCTACATCTCTGGTGCCTGCTAAGAAGCCTAAACCTCTTGAAGTGGTATTTTATTTGCTCCCAAAACAAATGGAGAAGACCCCAACAGAACATGAAAAATATATCCACACACAGGCAGGGATGGGTCAAAGAACAGCACATCTTGATGAGAGCACAACACATGAAGAGGTATAAACTTATTCTTTTTATTCACTGATCAAAACTGAGAAGTTTTCGCTTAATAAAAGTGTTATTGAAGGTGACCATCACTGCAAGTCACAGGTGGCATTTACAAAAAATAATATTATTATTGGATATTCATCATTAATCATGAAAATGTAACTGTAAATTTTGGATTGAAAAATATTTTTTTATTATATCCAGTTTGCACTGTAAATGCATGGTTCTTTTACCGTTTCTTAGTATATACAGGGGTATAATTAATGTTAAATGTGTAATTTCTTTGGACTCAGAGATTGTATTTGTATTATTGCTTTCAGTTAAGGGACGCCCTGAATGATTTGTTTCCCAAACTGAAGGAGGTAACAGGTGGCTGGCTGCTGTTCAAACCTGGGGGTGTGTATGAATTCTGCACTGTGTAATTAAACTAGAAACTGATCCTGCTGTTTAATAAGTACTTTTAAGACAAGTTCCTTTTCACCGCATGTTGTGAATTCCTAATTCTGAGTAGTTTTGAAGATACTTTTCTTTTTCACTTTTCTTGAGGCATTGGATATATTTCATGATCAGAATAATCTGCTGCAATTTGCTTTTATACAGGTGGTTGGGGAAGCCGAAAACTCTCTCTGGTTCCTCCAGCTGATATTGGCTATACAGGGACAATCCTAAAGGCTGCCAGTCGTGGGGGTAAAAATGTATATATTGCTCCTATTCAAGAGGAACTTAGCAATGAC
Source organism: Simochromis diagramma (assembly GCF_900408965.1). NCBI lineage: Eukaryota > Metazoa > Chordata > Actinopteri > Cichliformes > Cichlidae > Simochromis > Simochromis diagramma. The sequence continues at coordinate 1,364,097 of NW_024386982.1, forward strand.
CCTGTACCACTAAGCGATGAGTCCTTCAGATGCATGCCAAAAGCAAAATGCCAGAAGTGTGGCATAGGTTCTCCACTGCAACTTCTGTCAGAACACCTAAAATCCTGTCCTCCTTTGGAAACTCCCAGTGAAAGTACTGTGGTGAATTTAGATGGTGATGAACCTACAGAAAAGGAATGTAGGTTTTTTGACAATTTCATACTAACATATTACCCAAAAGCATAAAGTGTTAAGAGCTAGCTAGAAGGAAAAATTAAATGTTAAAAAAATTAAACTTTGTCCTTTAAAATTTATTGCACAACAGCACCATTGCAGCAGTGTCCTGTCTGCACAGATATGTTTCACTCTGACCTCATTGAGCTGCATGCCTCTTCATGTGGAGAAAGGTATTTATCAACAAAAATTGCAATTTTTATTGTCATTGGATTTAAGCCTTGAATGAAATTTAACAACATATTTTGATAGTAGCTCACGAAATGAAAAGGGGCATGAAGATACAATAATTGAGGAAGGGCTAGCAGATATGCCAGGACCATCTGGAACTACTTGTGAAGTCAGGGATGGTAGGTCAATCATTTAGTCACAGGTTATGTAAGGAAGGTGTTGATTAGTAACAATCAACAGCTAATGTGAACAATTCCCGGAAATCAAACCATTAGTTTGTATCCATTCAATGGATTTCTTATTTTTGATAGCCTCATATTCAAACTACTTTAGACAATCCTTCAAAGGATAAAACATAATCTTTTTGTAATAGTATCTAGATAGATCTTGATATACAGACTATATCCAATTATAATCACCTCTATTTTCTTTTAGGCTGGTTAACTGTTTTGGACTCTGCACATTCATATATGGCCTTTGAAAAGAATGCTTTGGACATGCATGAAATGGAGAGCCCATTACGTCTCACAATGGACATCAGACAAAGTGTAGCTGATCAGGACATGGCCCTCATCTCATTCTACAAGAGACCCAATGTTGAATGGGCACGTCCCTTGGAGTGCAGGCTTGAGGGTAAATTTTCTGAAAATGATACATAAATATATCTTGAAATAATTATTTGTATTCATTATTTTATTTTGGTGATCTAACAGGGGATACAGCTATCGGACAAGGAGTAATACGTTTTTTCTTATCAACATGCATGGAGAAGCTGATGTCTGGTTTTTGCATCAATTTTGGTTAGTTTGTTTTGGTTGACCGTACCTATGTTTGATGATCATTAGATTGTATAACTTTTCACAAGTTAATTGTCTCTTTATTTTGTGAAAACCTCTGTATTGTGTGTAAGTAATCTTCTTTTTTCTTTTTTTTCCCCTTTCTTTTCATTTATCTCATAGCAAACTCTAATGTTACTCCACTTTTTGAGGGAGAGCCAGGCCATTACATACCATCAGCAGCTCACTTTCTTGTGGAGAGTGATATGTTCCTTATGGCAGGGAGGATGGTAGGGCACTCCTTTCTTCATGGAGGCCCATGCCTATCTGGACTTAGCCCAGTCGTTGTGCATGTCCTACTTGGTGGTAGTCCTGAAACTGCCACCGTTACACCCGAGGACTGTCCAGATCTAGACCTGAGAGGGACAATTCAGCTTGTAGGTTTTTATGTTTAAATGAGGGAACGTTTATACATTGCCCCGTATGAGTTATAAACATATCTAACCTAGACTAATCCTTTAAAATTGTTCTAGATCAAAAACTCTGCCATTGAGACATGGTCTGAGACTTTAAACTTGTCTTTTTTTTAAAAATTTATGTATGAGGAATTAGGAATTTATAGTTCTTGTTTCTGTCTGAATTACTGTCTTATGGGTTACAGCTTGAAGGGCAATCCAAGCTGTCGGATGACGAGAGAAAACGTGTTCAGGATCTGGCATATGCATGGGACCTCCCCCCCTTGACAGAGAACAACAGGAGATGGCTGTTTGAGAAATTATTACTCCATTCTGTGAGTGAATTGAAAAGTAAGTAAAATATTTCTGTGTTACTGTTTAGTTAACGTTTTTCCTTAGGTCATTGGAAGAGTGACGAGGTCGATAAAACAGCTGAGAAGGGGACTTAAAGAAACCCATATGTGGACCCTGCTGACCCAGCGACCTGACACGGTGCCCTTACTCTTTCCACAAGAGTTGGCTGCTGTGAATCCTGAGGTAAATTTTGTGTTCCTAAATACTGTATTCATTAATAACATTTTACTGTGTGTTGTAGAAAATGTAGTCCAAAGCAAACTATGAAGACTTGAGTCATTCTACAAAGTGAAAAAATTGCAATTTTAATTTGGCATTTACCAAGAATTATGTATCAAATAATAAACTTACCATAACAAAGCTGTATTCATTTTTACAAATAAAATGCACAAATACTAAAAATGAACATATTCTTGTGGACCATACATCTTTACAGCAGTTTTTCTTTAGTCCTGTAAAAATAAAACTGCTCGAAAAGCATGATTTACATATAGAAAACGATTTTGTAGATTTGAAAAAGACATAATGACTAAAATACATTAGTAATTATTTGGTAATACACATTTTCTAATTATATATTTAGCCATTACTGTTGTTTGAATTTGAAAAAAATAATTTTGATTTCTATTTTCATTTTTTGTTTGAGACAGTTTCTTCTTTTAAGATACAGTCAAAACTATGTAGAGGTTTGGGGATCCAAGTGACCACAAAAAGCACAAAACATGGATTATTATAGAAATTTATTCAAGAAATCAAGTCATGGACCATAAGGCTAAGTGGGTGATAGTGAGCTAAGAACAGGTGTGACTAATTAGATAAAATATGGCTATAGGGAAGGGAACTCCCCAAAACAAGAAGAGACAAAATCCATGGAAATCTGAAAAATGTGCAGCAGTATTTTTAAGGGTATACTTTGTTCTGTTACAGGTCCTTCTTCAGCGGATCGTGTGGCCAGAAGATGAAGATGATGACTGTCCTCTTCAAAATAAATGCCGAATCACAGGCTACATGAGGCATTTTATTCTAAATGGTAGGTTTGCCATTTTGCAGGAGGGGAATACTACGGAGCCCCGCAGGGGACATGGGAGGAAAAAAAATTAAGACGGACTTTTGCGAGATCTCGCAATACTTTTGCGAGATCCCGAGTTTGTTTTTGCCAGATCTCGCAAAAGTCCGTCTTAATTTTTTTTTTCTCCCGTGTCCCCTGCGGGGCTCCGTAGAATACCAATATTATTGTAATGTTAAAAATATATTGGTTGGATTTTTTTCAAGGTTGTTAAACCTCTTTTTTCTTCACAGCAACACCAAGTGAGCTGAAAAATGTCCTAAAATTCTGGACTGGATGGGAGATTGTGCCAAAAAGCCTCACAGTGGAGCTAGTGGATGGCAGACATCCAACTGCTGCCACCTGCTATGAGACCTTGCGCATTCCATACCACTACAAGGACTATTTAACTTTTAAGGAAGACCTCATTGCCTGCTCTGAAACCTGCCACTCAGGGTTTGGACTCATTTGAGTCATTCCCATAATGCAAGGTAGTGGTGTACAAGTCTCTGTTTAAGATTTGGAATATAAATGTTCACATCTACTGGGCCTCTCTGATGCCATTTACTCTGTGCAGGCAACATTGGTTCTTGGTTCAGTTCTCGGTTGAAAATGCCTTTAAGTAGTTTTTAAAACTGTTAATGTCTTGAAAGTTTACCTTGTCAATGACATCTTGCATGCATCTTGATCAAATAAAAGGACAAGATTGACTTACATTGCTGTTTTAATTTTGAAACATTCCAACCATCAGCCTTCAGTCAAATATTGCTTTACAACATAACATTCAAACTGACAAGCAGTTTCTATTTAGTTTTCTGAGTGAATCAATATTTTTAAGTTCCCTCTCTCCTAATTCTTCAGTATTTACATTACGAAGCTTTACTAAAAATTGTTACTTATAGCGAAGTTTATAGCTTGAAACAGTTGGTGAACCCTGTGTAATCTCAGATTTCAGCACAATTTGAAGATCAGATCCCATTTCATGACCAAAGTCACAATAATCAGAACTGCTTATACACAATTATGTTAATGAAAAATCCTTAAATTCTTTGAGTTGGTTTAGTTTAAGCAGACTGATTGTCCAGATGTTCGTGATGAAGATCCGATTACATTTCATGACCAAATTGTGCAGAAATTAATGAAATTCAACAAGATACACAAACTTTTTCCTGCAACTGTATGTAGCTTTCCTATTCTAAATGAATTGCTGACAAAACTGAACAGCCATAATGTACATGTCCGCACCAAAGGACTGGGATGCTGCTCTTGGATTAACAACGCCCTGTAAAGTTGTCATTTGTTCTTCTGTCAATGGACAGTCAGTGTTCGGAACAACAATGCTTGAATGGTTATGGCAAGATAGGCCACTGTCCTCCCAGTCAATGTCTGGAATCTGAACAGAATCGTACCCCAAAACATTCGAAGCTTTAAACAAACTTAGATCTGATAATAAAGAACAGTATATGCCTTAAGCAAAGTTTGAAAAACAAATTGTAAAAGAATCCTTAAAATCTTTCATTGCTACTGCTCTTGAATGCATCAGAAAAATTGTCTCATGAATGCACTTTCCAGCATATGTCAGTATGAAGTTTAATTTAACACAGCTGTTAAAACATTTTTCAGGATTTCACAGGTTAGTAGTAATTACTTAGATTTATTGTATTTGTTGGAAATTACGCAAGTGCCATCTTGTATCATTATGATCTGTGTAAGGAGACAATTTTTAGAATATTTTTGCAAAAATATTTACATCAAATTAAACAAATAAGTAGTCTATGGCATTTAAAAGTGGTTACCTACAACTCTGAAATGATAATACTAATTGTTATTGATGATGATATTGAATTTGAAATCATGGTGTAACACTGAACCCGACATCATAAAATGATTACCCTTGTAATGTCAGGGAGTTACAGCCAAGGAGGCAAAATATTACTATCTCACCCCTTGTATCCAATTACATAACAGCAGTGTTTGGTAAAGGTGTTGAATTAATTTTTTTTTATTCTTAAATATCCCCAAGTCACCATAACAATCATTTGAAATTAGATATATATATATATTGAGGCAAGTTAGAATCATCTTAAACAACTTTTAATGAAATATCCAAATGTAGTCTTACAAAAGGTATGTAAGAAAATACCTACCCCATAATAAAATGCATCACTTATTACCTGAGAGGAAAACCAAACTTCTCGATTGATTTTTGGAAGAATGCCAGTGTTGTTGATGCCAGATTGTTGGAAGCAGCACCGAGATACATAATCTTTATAGGAAAAAGAACAATGGGAAACTTCCATGTAAATATTACATTTGATTTACTTACTAAACTAAACTTACCTTACGAGAAAAGCCATCAATACCTCCAAAGATGACAATGTTATAGCTGAATGGGGAAAACAAAATGGTTTTTTTATCAGTTTTTGAATTATCACTTTGAAGTGTTTAAATGTAAGCAATGCAAGATGTAATTTATGTATGTCCAGATGCAAATATAGTAACGAGTAAGATAACAAAATACAGTTCTGAACATTTGCAGATGAAAAAATTCTCAGGAATATCTTTCACTTCAAAAGATCAAATAATTTACCGTATCAGTTTGTGATTTGTGTCAATATGCATTAGAGACTGTGGTCCTGGGACGGAATAAGCACGTCGAGCAATGCATCCCAAGGAAAACATCCTTGACACAACACCAGCTGTGTCAACACGGTGCATAGAACTTCGAACCCTTTGGTACTGGACTCTGTGTCCTCTGGCCTGAAGAAGTGCTTTCACCATCCGGTATCCAGCGTGAGGCTGCCTGGATTTTATGTCTGTAATGCATTGGTCCAACTCTTCATCTGACAGGCTGCTATAGAGTGCTTTGACTGAAAGATTGAACTCATTCATGTGTCGGAATACTGTGCTTCTGGACATTCCCAAAATTTTAGCAATGGCTGGGATGGACAAGTTCAGTTCCAGAAGACTGTTAAGATGATGGGGGGAAAGAGCCATTCTTAGTCGCCCAGTAGGTCCCCACTCAAACTGAATGACAGCACTATGTAGATTCATTTGATCCTTTTCTCTGTTTATCAGAGTATGTAAACTACATAATGCATCTAAGAGGACAGGGCAGACCTCATCTTGACTGGACAAAGCTTGTAGAAAAACTAGTTCCTGGGTGCAAATGAAATCTAAAAAGTCCAGATCCAGGGGAAGGTGTTCAAGACAATGTTCTAAACATGAACGCAGTCTCAGAAGAATATGATGTAGGAGAAGATCCTAAAGGAGAGGAAAAAGTAGAATTATTTTTGTAATTTTTAAATCACCAACAAAAAGTGAGTTAAAAACACAAGGTTAGTTACGTTAACTGAATATTCTTAGGCTATAAGATTCCAATGTTTATTTTATCATATTTCTTTATGGTTCTTTGAAAAAAGTATATTTTTAAATTCATGCCATTTGTTGCAGTATTTTGATTTTCTGGTTAGGATTTTATTTATTTTACATCTTTTGTTTTAATAGCACAGTAAAAATTGAGCTCGCAAGAGAAAAAGCTTTATTTTCTATTTTATCTGTTTTATTTAAATGTTTTTGAGAACAAAGCCAAACCAAAACTTAATGAAGAAAGCTGGAAATGATTATTGAGTTCAGTGTTCTAGTGATGGGTCGTTCGCGAACGAAATGGCTCTTAGAGCCGGGTCTTTGACGTGAACGACGCGAGCCGGCTCCTTATCGCGAGCCGTCACGTGGGGTTTTTTTTTTTCTTTCTCTCCCCCTCTCTCTCTCTCGCACTTTTTTTCCGCTTCACTTCGCACCTGAGCCTTGTGCTTTATGCTGGGCAGAGGGGGGAGGGGCGGTAGTTACACTCAGTAGCACAGGAACAGAGCCAGAGGGAGAGAGAGAGAAAGAGAGCCAGGGACAACAACGTCACATTAGAAAGGTATAGTAATCATCCACAACTATTTTCGGTTGCAGATGATAAAGGATTCAGAAAGTTTATTCATGCAGGCCCATATGACAGAGAATATGCATGTTCTTTTTGTTTTCATATTATAATTTATATTTGATTGTGTTGTGGTTTGCAGTGTTTTGTGTTGTTTTCACTTTAAATTTGTAAAAGGAAAAAGCTGAAAATTTAAATAGTTAAAAGTTGAAATGTGAATAGTTGATTTTTGTATTATATGATTTATTTATTACATTTTATGTTGAGTGAAAAAATAAAAGTATATTTACAGTGGCCCCTACAGACAAAGCACATACAAACTTCAAATCACGTACGAACTCTGAAGCACGTACAAACTCCAAAACACGTAAAAACTCCAAAACACGTACAAAAAACTCAGAAGCACATAAAAACTCAAAACATGTACAAAAGATAACAGAAGTGCTCCAGGATGCTGGGCGCAGTGTTGAGCTTTTGTTACCTAGTGGCTACACAAGCCAGCAAGTACCAACGACCGGATTTGGTGTGTGGTAGTAACAGGTAAATGAACTTTTTTTTTTTAATTATTTGAATATATATGACTGCCTGTGTATAAATACACAAACAATACACACATGCTTTCAATTGTGTAATTTAAGTGATCTAGTAGCTCTGATTTGGAAGTTCAGTTCATGCTAGAACTGTGTTTTGGAGTTTGTACGTGTTTTGTCTCTAGGGGCCACCGCATATTATATATAATTATTATATATAAACATATACAAATAAAACCACTTTTTTTTACGTTAGTAATTCCTTTTGTGCATAATTTTATATTATTGTTAATAATAAATTAATTAAAGCAACAAAACAACTTGAAGAGCCGGTTCGGAGCCGAAAGAGCCGGCTCTTTTTAGTGAGCCGAACCGAAAGAGCCGGATCTCTAAAAAGAGCCGGAAATCCCATCACTACAGTGTTCCCAACGAATACTCTGAATGGATGAAAAAAAACGAAAACAGATTGCCTGGCAGCGTGTTTCATTTATGAAAAGGTCAGAAAATTAAATTTGATATTGTCAAATTTAATCCCTTTTGTTTATGAAACAGTGAGAATGAATTTCTTAATGGGTGGCTCAGTTTGGGGAAATTGTGGGTAGCCTGCAAGGGCCTCAACTCAATCCTATATTTCCGTTTTAATATTTCTAATGTTTGCCTTGTTTTCTTCACTGTCTAGTCTGCCTCTGTCTTGCCTGTATGGATGCATTTACACCGAAATGTCCCCAACAAAGGATGTTTTAATTCACCACTATTCCAGTGAAACACGAGTCTCCCATCTTCCTGCTACCGGTCTGGAGTTTTTGTTCACCAAAGCACACACCAACTTCATACTGACGGACAGATCACTGCCCTTTTGCCGCCTTGTCTGACCGTGTTTTGTGGCTTTGGTTCACTTCACCTCACTCTTCCCCATTCTTGTCATTAAATCAGGCTGTTCTGCAACCATGGCAGCCATTCACTCTATGGCTTTATTCATGGTGTATTTTACCCCTTCACCAAAGGCCGTTCTCGTTTCCAACATTATATTTGCAGTGTTCGTCTATCTATCAATATCTGCGGAGTATTTTTTTTAACGAGTATCCTATTTTCTAAAGCACAGCATGTAAAGGGTAGCTCGGTTAGCAGGATGCTAGCATGTAGCGCTTAGTGAGACACGCCTCAGACGAGTTGAGCAAAGACCCCGTCTGTGTACTTTATACGTGAGCAACGGATTTAAATAAAATTAAGGTTTCAAAAGACAAACTTGAAGATAAAAAAATATATATACTCACCGGAGAGCCGCCAGGGTTTGCCGCTGCCATCTTGGCGCTCCTAAATTCAAAACTGCTTCTGCAGACAGGCATGGGAGGCGTGGAAATTGTCTTTGAGTTAGTCAAACGTTTTCCTTAGTTCGAGTAGATGATAAAAATAAAAATAAATGGGATTTTAAGTAGGACTAGGCGTTCTGTAATGATCTCTATTTAGGAGAAAAACTTAATCACTCACCTCTAAACAGCTCTCTTTTAGGAGACAAACTGCTGGCTAACGGTGTCATGTGATCAAACAGCGTAATTTAATTGGCCGAGAGCCACTCGACTCGATCTGGTGCTGATTGCTCTGGCTTGGGTCATTAAAGTTCATCACTTTTGCAGTTGAATTTTTGCAGGTGAATTTTTTGCAGGTGAATTTTTTTCAGGTGAATTTTTGCAGGTGAATTTTTTGCAGGTGAATTTTTGCAGGTGAATTTTTGCAGGTGAATATTTTTGCAGGGAAATTTGGAGGATAAAAATTCAGTGTCATAAATTCAATGTCTAAAAATACTTGAATTCTGATGATACTATATTTCTTCCATACTTTTTCTATGCGGTTGGGCCTTGTTTGGCCCAAATTGCTGTTATTTCGCAAATAAATGCATTTTTAATAGAAAGTACAATAAAATAGCAGCTTACATTCAATGCATTCATGCTTTTTAGGACATTTTTAGACTTCTGGTGTTTTCTTAGTTTATTCTAAATTTCTCTGCTTATTCAGGACCTCCAATGTCAGGGAAATTCAGATAAAAAGAAATGTACTGTATACAAAGGCTGATAAATCTATTCAAACTTGCTGTGCATGCATGAGGAGGATTTTCATCAGCAGCAGGCCACACTGCTGATTGCTGATGAGAAGCGTCTGAAGTTGACCAACCATATGTCAGCCAACTCCCTGCTGGTGACCTTCAGCTTGCAGCTGATGAGATGTTCACTATGTTGTATTTTTTTTACAGCCTCTAAGCTTTATCAGTGATGAAGCCTTTAAATATAAAACTGTAATAAATGTACAGTAGTGCCTGGTTATTTTTTTTTTTGTAAATTTACAGTAATTATAAATAGTTTGAACACCAAGCAGCCATAATCTTGCTTATTTAAGTCAAATTCATCTGAAGACAAGACAAAAATAATAAATTAACATCACAGGATACCTTTAACTGTATGGACAACATTTCTGGTGTCTAATTATCCCTTTTAGCAGTGTTTGTCAAGTCTGGCTGTGTATGACGGGTAGGAGTTGGACCTGAATGCAGGATTTGTAAACAAAGGTTAAACTGAAAAGCAGTTTTATTGTTGAACTTAAACATATTGCAAAATAATGCAAAATAAGTGAAAAACAAGAAACCAAATCGTCAAAGAGGAAAAACTGCAAGAGATGACATGACAAAGAGTAGAAAGAAAACGGAAGACTTGCAAATACACATATCACCCATATGGAAAAGATGTATATAAATCTTAAAAAGTTTGTATCTGTCTTGTGTGAAACTTGTATGAAAAGCATATAAGAGTGAAAACAGATATAAGATTCCTTGAAAAATTATATAATGAAACTTTTATGTTTTGGATACTTACTAAAACAATATATGAAAGTAATGAGAAAGTGGCCACTTTCATGAGTAAATCATATAAGCCTTATATGATTCACTATTTGAAGTAGGCCATATCTTATGCAAGTCTTTTATAAGTTTTTTCTACTTCTTTTAGATATGGGCAGGTAATTAAGGCTAGAGGAACAGCCAGGGAAAAAAAGACAGGCTAACAAAATGTGGGGAAGCAAAACTAAACACAACAAACATGAGACAAGGGACTATTTAGATAAAACAGGAAATATAAACCCTGAGAAATTAACACATGCAAACTTGAACACGACAAAAAGGTCAACAAACATGGTGGCATGAGAGACTTCAAGGAAACAAACAGACAAATACAAAAGACAAAGCAAAGACAAAAGGAGCCATAACTAAACTAGAGACATAAAATTAGATCATGACAGTGACAGTGTTGGATTCCACGTCTCCTTTAATGAATGAACAAATGAAGATTCTTTAGAAAGCTTATAAAATATCATCATCCTGATGTCCAGCTTGAACCTTCGATATTTCCATTAGTATTAGCATTGCATTGCAGAGCTACAAGCATTTCACCTCATGTCATACTGTGTATGGTTGTGTGTGTGACAAATAAAATTTGAATTTGATTTGAATTTGAATTTAGTGACATCTACCAAACTCATACTGAAGTAATGATTACAAACAAAGGACTGAATGGACTTCTACTGAGATAACAAAATGCTGAGGCTGTTATACAAGAGTCGGGGCGACCCTTAAATTGGTACGAATGCTGTTTCGTTTGATTTTTTTATTCTTGCTTCCTGAGTACTGTATGTTTTTAGTTTTGAGGTTGCATACAGTTGACACTTGAGACTTTGTTATTGTTCTTATGGCATGCTACCTGTTAATAAGGGGAACCTGCGTAGTAGAGGTGGGCGGATCGATAGTAACAATACCAATGATGGTATTGGTATTGGATCTATACTATGGTGACAGGGTCGATTTCTTTCTATCCTCTAAGTTCAGCATGTAGCCCACTCAATTGTGTTAAATTATTTCAAGGTTCAAGGTTCTTTATTAGTCACATGCATAGTTATACAAGTATAACACACAGTGAAATATAACCTGACACGCTCCTTGACTTGTGCAAAAAAAAAGGGGGAGAACATTATATATACTAGAAAAAGTTGCATTTCCTGCGAAAATGCAGTGTGAATGCCTTGCAGTGGAATCTGAAAACAGCAGAAGAAGGAGAACAATCTGCTGAAAAGAGCTGAAGAAGCTGAAGTTTGTGGTGAACACAGCTGACGAATTTGGAATTTGTGCTGAAAAGAGGTGAAAAACTGAAAATGTTCATAACATTTAAGCGTTCACGTTAGTGGAAGGTCTTTTGGATTTTATGTTTTCGGAAGCTTTCTCAAAATTTCTGACAATTATCTCAATATTTTGGAAAAACAAAGTAAAGTTTTAACTTCTAATTGAATTATTTCTAATTAAAAATTTCTACAAATTTCCCAGATGATTATCTCAGTAATTAATAAAAACACGACACATTTTTTTGTAGCCAAGTGAATGCATTTCACTTTCGTAGGTTAGAGCATTTTAAGACAATTTTAAAAAAAGAATCAGTATCCATATGTTTTATGAAATGTTGCATGACATGTAATCATTATATTTTTGCTATAAACCTATAATTTAAAAAAAAAAAATTGAAACCATGTTACTGGAGATGATTTCTACTGGAATACTCAAATAATTAACAATATCATTTTCAGGAGCTCTAGTTTTAAGAGTTCTTTGAAATATTGTGCATTACACGTAGCTGATAAAATAAATAGTCTTATCCTTTTTCTATCCATGTACATGTGATAGTTGTCGTTTTCTGTGTCTGTCTGTGTCCTCTGTGCTGTAACTTTACATCATGTTGCCAGCCTTTGATTGAAACCTTCCTTCCCCAGCCATCAAATGCTCAGGAAACATCCTATCGGAGTCTACACTTTCAGATCCTTACAACACCTCAGAGACACCTCAAACATTTCTCAGACCTTTTTTTTGAGCCTCGAAATGAGAGATGTCCAATAACAGAAGTCCCATTGCCTGTCCTTGTTAAATTACATACAATAGCTAGAGCACCTGTGTCAGGTCAACTTGTGCTCTTCTGTTTCTTATTTTATTATTTTAAGACAGTAGTGTAAGCAGCTCTCTCTACTCCCTGCCCTAGGGACTTAAAGATGGTGAGTCATTTCTTGTGCCCTCCCATTTTATGCCTGCTCCCTTATTTCTGACATTAGAAGCTCATTGTGTTGCTTTTCACAGCCTTAGTTATCTCTGGTCTCCCTTTTTGAATGAATTGAGTTCATTTCGCAGCTCTTTCACTCTCTCCTCTTTTTATCATCTTTCTCTTGTCCCTTTAGGTTGCTGGAACCTTGTCTTTCTACTATCACACTCACTTCTACTTTCTTCTCATTTCATTTCATTTTTATTGTCGCTCTCTGTTAAGTTTTCTCTTCTTGCTTTTCATTTTCATCTCCTCAGCAGCTGGGGCAATAGATGCGGTCAGCGGAATTACTTATTGTGTATGATTTTTTTCTTATATTAAAAAAATAGACCTAAATGTGTTCATTGGCCATCATACTGTCACAAGTGAAACTGATTAAACAAAGCAAATAGCATTAGCATGCTGACATGCTCATAAGACCTCCTGTCTGCAGTAATTTCATGGCATTCCCATTTGATAAGATTTTAGAAGAACACTGGTTTACCTGAAGCCATACTACTAGTTGTACAGGATTTTCACAACACTAAGATTTCAATTTCTGATGGGCTATTTATACATTATAAATACATCTGTTGTTCAACATTTCTTAGAGACACATAATTGGTGGCCCAGGTCAAAACTAATGTCATTTTTAAACTAGTTTATTTTTTAAGCTAGACAGCATATGATAATTGCTTCTAGCATTCATTAATTATACAAACAGAAATACAGAGTGCCCGAAGCTACTGCATCTTTTTCAGTCAGGCCAATGGGTGTGCATTTGTAGGCTTACAAAGGTAAGCGTGCTTACCAAGTATGGCTCTGATCTGTAGAAGGTATAAGAAGTGACTTGGGTGAATGTTCGCCTCCACATATTGAGAACGTTTACTTGATGAACAATTATCATTCATTACTGCTAGCTGTCAGCCCTTCTCTCTCTCTCTGGTCTGTTCTTCACCACTCTCCCTTTCTCTCTCCTAGATGTCCTTCAGTGATCAGCATGGAGCTGTCATTCTGTCAGCGCTCCATCAGCCTATTGATTCACTGATCTTTGTCCGCCCGTGGACAAATGCTTGCATGCCAATTCCTGTCCAATTTTTACCTTTTTTCCTTATACTCGCATTCTCCCCAGTTCATACTCACTCTAGCTTGCTCTTTAGCTTCAGTAGGTTTGGCAGGAAAGGTAAATGATCCATTCTAAACTTTGTTTTGCTGTGACAAGAAATATTGCTCTTTTAGACGAGATAAAAAAGCGGTGTGCCAGTGGTGTTTAGTAAGACTGATAAAGCAGGGAGTGTGGTGTTGCAGAAACTCAGAAGTGATCATCCTGCAGCTCAGGGACTGATATTCAGTCTGAAAGGCCATTTTATTTCTACTCATTATGGTTCTAACTTTGCCTCTATGTTTTCAATTGACTTTAGGAGAGGATCTGACTTTCCAAATAAATATTAACCTTACTTTCTCTTAGACTATAGGTTAGCATACAGTTAACACAATTTGAGGTTTCATAGAGATATTTCTAGAAAGAAAATCTAAACACAAAACAACAAAAATGTCTTTAGGTTAGATTGTTTTAATAGGATTTTCCATTCACGTTTCCCACTGTGGTTGTCTGAATCCAAAAAATGCAAATCAATTAGCCACTGGGCTTGGGTGCAATCTCAGAATGGCCAACCTCAGCATCAATAATCACAAGTTTACTTTAATCTCTATAGCTTTTTCTTCCCCTCAAAACATTGACAGGCTCTGCCAAATATATTTGCAGTCCAAGAAGTTTTTACTCCAGTTTTGATGAAATTCTTGTACTCTGTTAGCTAGCACTAATTAGCAGTCATCTGTGTCCTTGTGTTGCCCCCATATAGTTTATGAATGCTGTTTGCCAAACTAGCTCACTGGATTTGCCTGATAACTTAGCACTCCATCCAAACGTGTTTACTTCTGTCTTCAAAATAAATTTGATAGACATTAAAATGCTTGAAAAAAGTCCAGAAACAAAAGGGTGGTGTCATTATAAAGCAGGTGCAGCCATCCTTCATGGTGCCTTCATCTCTCTTTTACATACAGTCACACCATAGTTTTCATTAGTGCGAATATACTTTTACAGCTGCTGCTTTAAAAGGTTATGTCTGTTAGTTGTTCACATGGAGTGAGCTATATTAGTCAGAAAAGCTATTTATTTGCAGTAACCCTGACAACAAGCAAGGAAAAAGCAATATTTACTAACAACAGATCTGAAAGGGTTATCAGTGAGTCATTTGAAAGCTCTGAGTAATAAAATAAAGAAGATGTTACCACATGTTTTTTAAAAGAACACACAGGGAAAAACACCCCTTCCTAACTTAGGAAACATTGCAAAATGTGAACGCAAACTTATTTCACTTGACATTTTCATTAATTTTGGTCTGCCCCTTTAACTGGTAGTATGACCAAAGTGGCTTTTTCCATGTTCTGTTATCAGCTATTAGAGGTTTAGTTTAACTGAAAAAGCATGAAAGTGTTTGAGGTCATTATTCCAGTTAATGTTAGGGTTAGGGTAGTTAATATAAAATGGAGTAACAGTAGGCCGGACATTAGGTAAGGCTGCACTTTTTGCAGCGATCTTATATAGAAAACTGTTTCTGTATCAGTAAAATGTTTTCTTTTTGCCTGTAAATAATCATTTGAAACTGCACAGAATTATTTGCAGCTAGCATGTTGTTGATAATGCTATCAAGTCTAAAAACAGTAGGGTAAAATACCTGGAGATCCTGAAGGCTGCTCCAAAAATGATCAGATAATATTTTAAATATTTGTTCAGTTCAAATCAATGTAAATTTTCAGGGGGTTTTTCTTAAAGAAATCTACTACATCATGTATAATTTTTTATGTCATGCATCATTTCCATTGCAAATATTAATCACAGTTAAATTAAGAGGGGATGGCAGTAAAAACTCTGGAGCTGTGATGTCATCACGCACTGCATTCTCGACACCGGACTCCCGTGTTAACTTAGTCCGGACTAGCGAAAACGCGAGTACGGACGGACATACTTGAGTATTGAGAAACGGCCTAACAGTCTGCAGTCAGCTAACACCATTAACAATGTTAGCTCGGTGGCGAGTAGCCTTCATTAATAGTAATAAAGATAACACAGCAGTAGTACATCGAAGATACTGAAGTTTTGCCCATCCCATTTCCAAGAAAGAGATGCAGTCCTGCTCGGCACTGCTGGCTCTGGGTCCATTGTGTAACTGACGCCACCAAACATTAACAGAACGCTTACATTAGAGCCTCTTATTGCGTGTTTTGTTTTTGTTTTTCCAGCAATCAGAAATCAGAGAAACTGTATTAATCCCAGATGGAATTGAGTAAAAATAATAATAATAATAATTTTCTTTTTTAAAAAGGGAACGTGTCATACTCGAACCAGGCTGGCCACTCTCGGCCATACGAAAATACGATACATGCTCATTTAACGAGCTAAACCGGCGCCTCGGGGTGGTTATTGGTCCCACCATTATCAGATACAAGAACAGGGCTCAAAAGCTTGGGAGGGACATGTCGTTTCTGACATCCATCCATTCGCTTTCGCTTATCCTTTTCAGGGTCGCGGGGGGCGCTGGAAGCCTATCCCAGCTGTCATAGGGCAAGAGGCGGGGTACACCCTGGACAGGTCGCCAGTCTGTCGCAGGGCCAACACACAGGGACAGACAACCATTCGCACTCACATTCAAACCTAGTGGCAATTTGGATTATCCAATTAACCTATCCCCACAAGTTGCATGTCTTTGGACGGTGGGAGGAAGCCGGAGTACCCGGAGTGAACCCACGCAAACACAGGGAGAACATGCAAACTCCACACAGAAAGACCCCGGCCTGATGGCGGAATTGAACTCAGGACCTTCTTGCTGTGCGGCACAGTGCTAACCACCGTGCTGCCCTGATACATTAATGGAGAATCCTTTGGGTTGTTTGGGCATGCACGGCGTAGTCCAGTGCGTCAGGATGATCTGGCACATCCTGCTGATGGTTGATCAAACTGGAATTTCTACACATTTTTTCCAGTATTCTGAATCTTGTTTTTTTTATTTGTTGTTGTTTTTATCTTTTTGTTGTTATCAAATTCAAAATGACTTTTCCCAACAAACAAACAAACAACATACATAAATAATACAACAAATTTGTAGTGTCAATTTGTCACTTTAAATTTAAATTATATGTATAAAATAATTATATCTATTGCGGTGCATTTTATTTGGGTTAGACATACATACATGCAACTCCTGAAATGTGCTTTTCTCTGACCAGAGATACTGCAAATACTTGTCCGGTGTCACATGAAGCTTAAGTGCACTGATAAGACTCATTCATTGTATTAGTGTGGATTAAAGGTGGGCTCACACTGATGGGTTTGCATGCCATTCAGGGGTCAGCAGAACTATTATTTTTGCTTAATGCATGTTCTGGTGGCCTACCGTGGAAAATTATGTTAGATCTTATGCGTTTGCCTGCTCAGTCTGCTCAAGTATAAGTCTAGTTTCAAATAACCCACTGTTTTGTTTTGGGGTTTTTTTATGGATGCCTGGACCTAGTACGGTCTGGTCGCATATACTGTAGCTCTAGATCTTGAGACTTTCACTCTTTTTTACTTTTACCCTCCCTGAACAAGGGTTTCTTCATAACCCTTGTTAAGCTACCTACAGCGTTTGAAATACCAAACATGTGTTCTGCCTGCACAGCATTCCCCTGTACACTGTGTCAGGCAGTAGCCTTCAGTTCACATCTTGGGATTAGGAAGCTTTCTGTAAGGCTTTAGGGCCTACTGTTAGTAGAGACCATCCCCCAAAATGTACTTACGCTGCATTGCCTCTGCCAATCCATCCAGTTGGAGTACTGACCTCTCTTAGATTAAATATGCCCACAAAACACTTCATCTACTCCTGGAGGAATAGTACCACCTTTCAAGGTCTCCATAGACTACGTGCTTACCTTCTTTGTTTCCCTCCCAGGAAGAGGAGGAAGGGCAAATTGCTATTTCTTGTGTATAACATAAACTACATTGATTTGCAACCAAACTTCAGCAGCTGTCCTGGATAACTGAAGGAAACTTCATTGGTCTGCTAGCATACTAGCATCCTACATGGTTTGGCTCTGGGTTGGGTTCTTCGGTCTTCATTTCAAAGCATGACACTATTGGCATATTAGAAAAAGCATTTTTAGTCAATCTGATGAAAATTTTTAGAAAATCAGCAAAAGACAATTAATGTGCAATGAAAAATTCAAATGCTTATAGTTGTAGTTATTGAGATAAACAGCTGGCACTCCAGTTAAGTATCATCAAATTGCAGACGAGGAGGCAGTTTTCACACTTAAATTGGGTGGAAAATAAACATTTAAATGCTGACATGAGCCTTCTAGGATGACCTATTTTGGTCATGTGTCTTCTTTTGCTCTGTTTAAGCATTAAAAGCAAATGATAAAACACAATTAATAGGTCCAGAGTAGCTCTTTGACATTTTTCTGTTGCCCTGTCGATCTTATTAAGGTTGCTATCAATCATTACAGTTTGGACACACGCACTAATTCTGTTTGATTAAATATAGTAATTACATGCTTGAATATTAACAAAGTTTTTTTTCAACCAAGTATGTTGGAAAATGCTTTGCTAAAAGACAGTATTTCCGTATACTCACTGTACACTGATGGATCTCACTGCTTTACTTTGGTAGCAAAGATATCCGTCATGGTCTCCACTGTCCTTCAGGTGCCACACCTCTTTTCCTGTCTCATCCTCTTGTTCTCTCTATCCCTCTCTGCAGTTGGTGGGGAATGGGTGTGACTGAAAATTAGCCAATCTCTTGAAGTGGTGGGCGTAGTCTGAAGAAACACTGTAAAGTCTCACCTGTCTTCCATCTTTAGTCAACTTAATAAACTTATAAACTTAATATCAGGGTGTGTTCCAAAAGTCAATCCTGTCTTGTAACCTTATAGTGGACAGGACAATTTATCAGGAAAAAGGAAGAGCTAGTTTATTATAGAACCAGTCTGTCACGAACCGAGCTGTACGGTCACGACAAAAAAAAAAAAACCCAGACATGGTTAGGAATGTATTCCAAGCTGCTTTATTCTTTTAAAAAAACTAAAACATAAAAGAAACCCTATTGTCAAAAACAAACAGTGGTGTGTGTAATCATTACCATCAGTAGTGTGTGAAGGAATGGATGAGTGGAGATGATGCATCTAATCATGTAATCGTGTCAAAAGCAAAAACCAAACCTAACACAGCCAAAGTCCAACCTGGCGTCTTAGAGCCAAACAAAACTATGCCCTAAAGGCTTTTTATAAAGAGTGCTGGCACACTGGCCCAGGTGTTGCCAGTGTCACTGATTGTAAACGGGAACTCCGCCTCTCCAATGCCTGCGAACAAGACACACATGAGCCAAAAGGAAGGCAGGGTGCAGTGGGTCATCACAGTCTCCTATGCAATGATACATGCTGAACGTGCAGTGGAATGTGCAGAAGATAGACTACAAAATGTGCACCCTAATTTACACCAACATATTTTAACCATGTTGTTTTATGCAGGTCATCTAAACAAGAATAGCATGTGAATTTTTTACAGCAAAAGGAGCATTTAGGGTCAGCTTTAATAATGTCTACAGCAGTCCAAAGCCCTTTTTAATGTTAAAAAGTTATTGGATGTACTAAAGGGCAGTGTTGTGAAGGTTACTTTTAAAATGTATTTCACTACAGATGACAGAATACATGCCCCAAAATGTATTTTGTAACGTATTCCATTACGTTACTCAATGAGAGTAACATATTCTGAATACTTTGGATTACCTATTATATTAATGCTCTTTACAACTACATGAATTTACTATAGCTGTGTGAATTATTACTTTCACTGAAGGCTACTCGCCATACCAATACGACTAGATTTTTAAATCTTAATATAAAATGAGTAACAATAGGGTGGACATTAGGTAAGGCTGCACTTTTTGCAGCAATCTCGTATAGAAAACTGTTTCACGCGTATATAAAACAGGTACGAACCGTAGTAAAGGGACCTCGAGTTCATGTCGGCTTGTAGCCGAAAACTAGTATACTTTATTGTCTGGGTCAACTTTGCTAGCGAGAGACAGAGAGAGGCGTTGAAAGACTGCTCCAACTGAACTTGGAGAAAAACACGAAAAAAGTGTACAGTCGAGTCTTAATAGCTTACTTACAACTGGGCTTGTAAGGTACTCTTCTTGGCTGCAGTGGTTATTACATGCTTCCAGCTCCCGTTTCTTCTACAATTCGTACTTTTTGACTCTCCTTTTTCTCCCTCGCGCTCACAAACACATAACAGGTATGGCAGTCTATTCTCCCTGCAGCACAGACTACACTGCCCATGAAGCTACATTCTTTAGGGCGATGCCTGTAACACTCTGCCTGTTGCCTTCATATTAAATCATTTTGTGAATAATTTTTTTAAATATTTCTTCATGTCATTATGCGGGCCGCAAGGAGGGGTGACATGGGGCGCGAGACTGAGACACAGACATTAGAGCCTCTTAATGCGTGTTTTGTTTGGGGCGTGGAAACCAATAGCCGAACATATGAAACAGGAAAATACCACCGTGTAATCCCTTTATTTCAGCAAAGTAACTATATTCTGAATACCACCTTTTAAAATGGTAACTGTAACGGAATACAGTTACTCATATTTTGTATTTGAAATACGTAACAGTGGTACATGTATTCCGTTACTCCCCAACACTGCTAAAGGGGCACTGCATCAGTTTTGTGACTTAAAGTTGTGGACAGGAGTAAGAGTTTCCATTTTATGGGAAGAGAATATTTAAATGAGTCATGGAAATGCAAAACACTTTTCCCAGGAATGAACTGAACTGAGATGTCTTTCTCAGCAGTGTGCAAACAGTGTGTGACTTCTCACTGCTGAATCTGTACCAAATAAAAGTGAAATGTCTGTGAAAACGCAGCTATTAATGCTAGTGTGTTAGATTAAGGCCTGAATGCTTCAGTGTGGTATTTTAAAATAAATGGGAGAAAAATTAATACACACATTTACACATTGCAGAAAAATTCCCTCCATTATTTATCCCAGCTGACCTAAAGTAAAATTAATTTATGATAATCCTAAAGGCAGCAATATCTTTACTTTTCTTCTTCTTTTGTCCCTAGCTGGCAGTCGTCAAGGGGTCTTCCACGAAGCCAATACATCACTGTGTGGGTGCCATTTTGGTCAGCGATGCACTTCTAGGCCTTGTGATCTCTGGCCTTGAGGGTTCGACGTCGTTGTTTAAGATTGTCTTCAATTTATTTGATCCAAGTCTTACGCACACCCTCCTTTGCAGTCATTTATTTGTAAAAAATGTTTGGAATCATGTATGATTTTTGTTCCACTTCTCACGTGTGCACCACTTTGTGTTGGTCTTTCACGTGGAATTCCAATAAAATTGATTCATGTTTGTGGCTGTAATGTGACAAAATGTGGAAAAGTTCAAGGGGGCCGAATACTTTTGCAAGCCACTGTAACAGGTTGTTAAAAACTCAAAATATATCAGCAGGTTATGGCATGAAATGGAAAATGCAGTAATAGTTACACTTAGCATTTACATTTGTATGTTGTTTACTATATGAAATTGTTTTCATAGATAGTTGGGCGGTCTGTCGCAATTAACTTTTGGTCAGACATTTTTAAAACTTGATTATTCTTTGGCTGCTAAAGCATGTTTGTATGCCTTACTATATGTGATAGTATTATTATTTCAAAAGAATCATTACCTGATTTTCTCATTATAAAATAGCTGGGATAATTACAACATAATGCCCCGATGTTTTTTACTTTATGTATGAAGTATTTCACAACAAATGATCAGAAGCTGCACTGCAAAAATGTATTTTAAAAAATACATTTTTTTAAAAGTACATAAAACTGTATTTTGTTGTTAATGACAATTCACTATAGAGGGGAAATAATTAACAATATCCATCTCTGTGGAAGAATTATTCTCATAGACTGTATACAAAAGATGGATACCCACTGTGACATCAGACATCCAGCAATGTTGATTAGCAAGATGCATTTATAACCTGCATGGACACAATGTTGCTAATTAATGGATGAAATGGACTACTAAAATTCTACATTTTTACTCACCACAAATAAAGCACAGGGCCTGTACCACACTGTAGGTAGGTCTAATGAAATGCTACAGCAGGTATCAACAACACAAACATGATCGTGAGCTCTTATTCAGTAAAAAGTGGAGGTGAGGCCTTATAGATGGTGATTTGCTAGGCCTCTAACTCTCTCTATTACACTGAGCTTTACCATTATTGGAACGGATGTGAGAAATCTTTTGCATGAAACTATAAACATTTGTATTTGTGCTGTAAAATCAAGCATTTTAACATGTGACTCTGTGTAGTTGACTCACTTTTGAAGACAGCCCCTGCAGCTTTTGGCATTTCTACATTGGCTTAATTTGTGAGGTTATGGCTATTCTCCTTAATGACAGCTAAGACCTACGAGTATTATAGTGTGTTTTCATCACTAAACATATCAAACTTTCCCAGGAACTTGGTATGATTGAAAATTTTCATTTTTCCCCCAATTTTCCAAAAGCCCAAAAAACAGTATTTATACATACTAATATTTGATCTTGTGATTTGCTGCTGTGCTGGATGATGTTTTGTACAGTTTGCTAACAAACAATTTGGCCATATTCATATAGTCTTTCCATGAAAGACTGTGAAATTTTTCCCAAAAGGCGTGAAATTACATTTGTGTAATAGCAGTTAACACGTACTAATGTATATTGTCCATCCCCTTTATTTGGCTATGGCAGTAGTCCCCTCGCTCTGCCCAACAGGATAAAGTGTCCTCCTCTGTTGTATGCCATCCTCTTTTTGTTCAGGCGCTTGCTCAAATGACAGGATCACTATCACAAGGGACAGCTACTTCCGCTGGGGAATATTTGCATGTCAGCCAGCCTGTCTGCCTCTTCCTGTCTCAATTTGTCATCCTCTCATTGTCTGATTTTCTAGTTTTTTTAGTTCCTTCTTTTATTCTACCCAGCACAGTCTTTATGTCACTCATTCGTTCAGTGTATGCTGGATGAAAAATGTGAAAGAGCTGCAAGAAACAAACAGAGATATTCTCACAGAAATACAGTTGGCTATGCTTTATGTTCCTGTCACTGTTTAAATTGCTGTATTTCTGTTTTGTGAATATAATAAAGCTCAGTCCACTCCACTGGGCTAATTACAGCTCTTATTGTATAGACACCAAACCAAACATGTTTATTTCACAGAAAGCTGCATTTGCCAAAAGGCTCAGTACTGATTCTCTCTCTTCAGTTGAAGAACTGTACTATATACGATGGGGTACTGTTATCCCACCACATGCTAACTGGAGCTCTTGCTTGCTAGAGCAAAAGGCGTGCATAACTTGGATTAAATTAAAAACTTAAAGGTACTTTTTCTCATTAACTTCTGCAAAATGTTCCTCAGAGTTTCCTCACCAGGAAACAGCAGATACTGGTATGATTTTGTGGACTGCTTTTATTTTAACTTTTGATATTTCTTTTGAACCCTACCCTCATGGTCTAAATAGGCTTTGCTTTTTGTATGTTGCCATAAAGCACACGTATGACAGATTTGATGAGTTGGCTTGTTAAATTAACTTTATAATGACTCACTGGACTATGTTGTGGTACGAAGTACTATAACACAAGATTATGGCCTGACATTGATTCAACTTCAAAATTTATATTGCTAAAGCAGAAGAGAAAGGCTGGATAGATGGATAATACATAGGTACATATCAAATATTAGCATAGCAATGTTTTTCTCCACGTTGTTCCTCAGTTAATTTCAGAATTTTGCCCAAGTGTGAAAGAAATCATATTCATAATTAAGAAGCTTTAAAAATTGCAAACAGTAATGTTGTCTTTGTATCATTTATCAGCACTGATGATACGGCCAAATTGTTTGAAATTATAGTGATTTTCACCGAATGAAAGCCAGTTTGGGACTTCCAGCGTGAGTTCAGCATTTTGGCCTATTAACTGAACAGTGAGCAGAGAAGTCACAGCATCAGTGCTGTTCGCTAAGCAGGCAGTGTCAATTAATGGTCCATATATTTAAAAAGATTAGGAACAACCACAGACTGTATATAAAAGATGGGTATGGCTGCTGGGTCTCAAAAGGTGAACCTAGTGCAGAAAACTGTTTTTTGTAGCCTGACACACTCCTCGACATGTGCAAAAATGGGGGGGGGGGGGGGGGGTAGAGGAAGAACATTATATATATATAGTGTATACATTAGGTGAATGTGCAGTAGTAGCAGCAAGCAGGTGAATTCTGTACATTAATATGAATAGACATCTGACTATTTTACAGGATAGACAATATAAACATATTTAAAATTAAAGGAATTTGAAATGTACATTGTTCCTTGGTTTAGTGTCTGGAAGAGAGTCCTGTCTCAGTCAATTATAGATGATGTGAGAGGGCGGGTGTGTGTTTAGGGCACGGATGGCTTGGGGATAGAAGCTCCTCTTGAGTCTCTCTGTCCTTGCCCGGAAGATGCGGAACCTTCTACCAGATTGCAGAAGTTGGAACAGTTTGTTGCCAGGATGGGACGGGTCCTTCAGTATCTGCGCTGCTCTAGTCCGGCATCTCCTGGTGTAGGTGTCCTGAAGCGGGGGAGAGCAATCCTGCAGCAGCGTTCTGCTGTACGGATCACTCTCTGGAGAGCTTTTTGGTCCTTCACACAGCTGTTCCCAAACCACGATGTCATGTTCTGTGTGAGGATGCTCTCCACAGCGCCTGTATAGAAAATCCTGAGGATCTTTGGAGAGACCCTGAACTTCCTCAGTTGTCGTAGGTGATACAGGCGCTGCCTAGCCTTTTTGGTCTGGACCTGAATGTGGGCTGACCATGTCAGGTCTGAGGAGATGTGGACACCAAGATACTTGAAGGACTGCACCCTCTCCACTGGAGCTCCATTGATGATAATGGGCTTGTAGTCTCTGTGCTGACCCCTTCTGAAGTCCACCACCAGCTCCTTGGTCTTGCCAACCAAGGAGCTGGGATAATCTCTTTGATCTGCACCACAGGCATCTATGCCTTCCTGCCATCTTTGGTCATTATGGGTCTAAACTTAAGATTTCTTGCTAGTTTTAGACTTGATTGGTGCCCGTTCACCACTTTTTTTTCTTTATTTTGTTGTGTCGGTCCTGTTCTGGAAGAAATAGGAAGTAGGCTCATCTTCCTATTTCTCGCCTGAGGCTTTAAAGGCTCTTTTCTCAACCAACCTCATTCTTGTTGAAATCCATCCAGGCAACCTTTTCCTACTCGCATGATCTTCATTTTATGCCAAGCCTCAGGTTCAACCTTTGTGTGTACTTACTCTTCTTTCATCAAAGATCTCTCTCTGAACTCTGGCTAACTGTTTAGCCAAACACTGGGGTCACGTTCTTCTACAGCATTTGAGTTGACCTTTAAACCTCATTCCTGTAGTTTTCCTCCTTCGCTGAATCTCTTCTTTTGTTTAAACTATTCCTAAACTTTTATTATAGAGCTTCGGTTCAAAGTCAGTAAACTCAGTGAGAGTGTCTGAATTTATAGAAAGTCCCTTTGGAGCAGTAGATGCAGCCATTCACAGTTACCCCAGCCATCTCTTCCCTGAAGTGACCAAGATCATTTGCAATAAGTTATCCTCAGTTGCTTGATCCCTGATATCAATTCCTTTTCCGAGCACCATGACTCTGCAGGGCCGTTTGTGGGTCCCTCTTATATCCACAGGATCTGAATGAGACGAAGGGCTCTCGTTCTGGGAATAAGTTTCTTGGTTGTAATGGAGTGTAATCGTTTTCCTCTAGGGGCAAGTCAACTCCTTGGGGCCCTTCCTTCGAATATTGGTTGTCAGTGAAGACTTTGTCAGCACAAATCGTTGAACTCTCAGAGCCTCCTGAGCAACTGGCCAAGGTACTGTGCACCATCATCTGGAGTCAGTTAGTTCTCCCTTGATGTGTTCTGAATAACCGCTGACCATGTGCCCATTCAGGGCGGCTATTCCATCCCAAGTTAACTCTGTAAAAGAGGTTTATGTCCAAAAAGTCCAAAAGGTGGCAACAAAACAATATCCATAAATCCAAATGGTGGCCAACTCACATACAGACATACAGGAAACAAACAGGATGAACAATGAACACATACAAATTGAAGTTTTTATTATCCTGAGGACTAATCTGGGGAAAACAACACACCAGAAGCAACAAAAAAAAAAAGAATAGGTGAAAGTAATCAAATATAATGTTTGTGTCTTTGGTGGTGTGATTGCTTCTTTTAATGTAGATCATCACTGCGTTTTCAGTACACTTGATGGATTTTGCTTTTATCAATTTAATCAATTCACACCCCTGTTGCAGGGCAACATTCCACTTTTTTATATCATATATGTCATTATTTCTACTCAAGAGTTTTTAATTTGTAATACTCAAAACACCTAATGTCTGTTTCATCCACCAGAAGTAATCGGCAAAACTGTTAAATTTTTCTCGTCCCCAAGCTGAAATGCTGATGTTGAGACTCCATTGAGACTCCATGGTTTATGGGCTCACAGAGCTTAGAGTTCTGCTGCTGAGCAGGTTGGAATTATATACACGAGGCTGCCTCTGGCTGACCTGGATGAGTTCCAGCTGGCGCCTGTCAAACATAAATAAAAAATGATGCAAGCCTTCTAATATTATTAGACAAAATGGTTCAGTAGCCCAAATGAATCACATGGAGTGACCCAAAAGTGTTGTAGTGACTCTAGCGTTGGTCCTGGGAACTTGCTTATTTTGCCAACAACAAGAAAACAGCATTTTACAATAAAATTGGGTCACTGACTAAAGACCTTTGTTGAGTTCCACCTTAGCATGCTCACCATAACCTGTTAATCTTTTCAGCTTGAGTCTTATCATGTGAGACTTAACATGTGTACCTAATTGTATTGAGACTGGTCAGTGACCCCCTGGTGAAATGTACATTCCCTTTTTTTGTTTTGTTTTGTTTTGTTTTGGGGGGGTTTTCACAGCACGGCACAACTTTTACTTTGAAGTGGAATGTTCTCATTGACTTGTGTGACCAGTCTCTAGGCTTGTGCGACTGATGCCTAAAATGTGAAGTGTGAAATGTGAAGTGAAGACAAAGTTTGATTCTGTCGAGGGGCATTACAGCGTACAGGCTTCCACTGTGACTTTGCTCTGTGCTGCTTGCCAGCAAAGTGTTTATGTCCCACATTTACCAATTTTAGAGTCCTCGCTTCCTGCAGTCAAATACACTTTTTGATATCCTTTATAGTTACATAAAGAAAGATCTATTTCGATGGAAAGAAATCACACAAATGCTGCTTCTATCTGACAGTCGCTGGGTTCAAAACTTCCCTTTATGCAAATGTCCTGTGATGCAGGGAGCAACAGCCTGTCCGCTTCTCTCTGTAAACAGTTTCAAATAAAATCGAGGTTGGAAATATCATCATGGCTAACAGTTGTCTAGTTCATAATGGCCAGACTTTAACAAGTGAAAACTAAGTGAACATTACTACACAAGCAGAGTGGGAGTCTGGTCTTCAGAAAGTGAAGAGCCAGAGACAAAGCGCAGAAAGCACATTTACATTCACCTCTCACACAACGTTGGCTAAATCTGAAAAGATGAAAAACAGAAAGCAGTTGATTGAGCAGCAAATTTTCTTTCTTAAATGAGTGTGAGTGGAAAGGAAATTTGACAAAGATTATGAAAGCATGTGTTACTGGAATTCTCACAGATGAAATTAGGAACAGGAATGATGAAAATTGATGGAAGACTTGTATCTTGACTATAACTGACAAAATAGATTTTCTGATTTGTCTTCAACCAGGGGCGATTTTAGCCCATTTTTGGGGGTGCTGAAGCACCCCCAAAGATTTCTTACTTTTTTTGACAATATTTCCTGTTTGTGTGACACACTACTAAAAGTATAAAAAGTACTTGGTTGAGACGTAAAATTTTAACAACAAAACTATAGATAGCCCCCCCCCCCTCCCATAATGGTTTGTTCCAGGTCGCTCTCTCCCCTACTCTGGCTCTAGCGCCCTTTCTGCCAGAGCGATGGTGGCTGAGACGCAGCGGAGCGGAGGTGTACGTGTCTGCCTTAAAACAGGACATATTAGCTGCACTTAACCTTCAGTTACTGTTTATATAGTTAGGTAGGAGTCAGACCATGTTTCTTTTTAGCTGAAAAACATTACACCCGGTAACCTGCAGGGTTGAAAACGTGTTTTTCCAACGATGTTGCTACCCTACAATCCGTCCTGCTCTGTAGTAAAATCAGCGACATTTGACCGTCCTGTTGCTCCCATTGAAATGTATAAAGCCTATTTAAAATCTAAACTTATAATTGTCCGTAGCCTACTGTTGTTACCACTGTCCTGTTTGAAATGGATACTTACTAGCTAACTGACTGGATGCCCATTAACCTTATAACTCCTGGTGTGTGTGTGTGTGTGTGTGTGTGTGTGTGTGTGTGTGTGTGTGTACAGAGAGACAGCCAGGTTCATAATGAATATAAGGAAGTTTTTTCCAAAAAAAAGGAGCCACATTCAGGTAAAAGTGTAAAATCAAATGATCTGTCAATCAAGAATAATGTTGGATCAGTGTTTCAATATTTATATCTTTTATTAGATGTACATGTGGTTTGGTAATTTGCCTTTTGGTTGAGAGTACACTGAGAGAGGATTTTTGTTAGTGATCTTAATAGTATTTGTTTCATATTAATGTCATTTTTTAGCTAATTGAATACAATCTATTTGTGTATGATTGTCAGTCCGAAGAGGGAGAGAGGAAAGAACCAGGTAAGCAAACAGACAGGGAACAGTGACAGGCACAACAGAAACTGTTAAACTGACAGAAAAAAAAACTAATTTTACTCATACAACCTGGAAGTTGTGTCCTCCCTATATTAAAGCTGCTATACAGAATCTGCAAAACAAACTGGGTTGAAACATTTTTGACCCTCTTTAACAAAACATTCTAATATAACATTATAATTGAT